>NC_054084.1:19598888-19898888 GCF_017562075.2 Anopheles merus
TTCAATTGACACCGTGACATTAGCCACCGGTTTTGGTTAAGTGGGTGCAGTGCAGCAGCGAGCGTGTTTCTCTACACACCATTCGGTGGGCGCTGCCCGCTCGTTAGCAGCTAACCATGTCGCCGGTTGGTTTTAGGGGGGGTCGGTGGGCAGCACACATAAATGCACCGTGCTGAAAAGGCGACGGTTGTGTGGCCAAAATAGAGGAAAATATGTTTTAATTTTTTTCGAGATTTTATTGTCCTAGAAAGAGAGTTAGTTTAACCAGAGAATTACTTCATTTAATATAACAAATGATTTGTTGGTTCAATTGTATGAATGGAACGATGCCAATAAATCGTGGGAGCGAACCAAAACTCTATGGGAAACGATGAATAAATCGTGAGTCGAGTCCCAAAAAATACGGGTATAAAAAATGCTAGGAAATAGTATAAATCTGGTAACAAATAACTAGATGAAAGGTAAAAAATCAACGTAAAGTTATGTTAATTAATTAGAAAATACGATCTGGGCAGTGCTGCAAAATGTCACTGTCAATGTCATAAAAAAATCTGACTGATACAAAATTCATATCAGCGTCACGTACTCAATTGTGACAATCAGAGGTAATACTCAAAACGGATTGTGTGACTTTTTTACTGTGCTCAGTTTTGCAAAATGTCACTGACATAGTCACTTGACAACTTGCGGCTGAAACAAAATCATGTCAGTCGTCACGAGCTCTAATGTGATGATCAGAGGCGAACCTTAAACAGTTGGTGCGACCATCACATGCTTGGTGACATTGTGTACAACCGACTCTTGGTCAGTCACTTGGTCGCGACATTTTCTGTCGCTGGTCATCACGATAATCATGGGAGATATGTGGTGCGTGCGAGTGGTTCCATGAAACAAAATAAGCATGTTTTCTTGTTCTGTTTGATCCTACAGACCATGAAACCAAACAAAGCGAGAAAGGATGCTCATTTTGTTGCTTGGGCCCACACGCCAAGTATATTCCAAGAATGTCGTGATTATCGCCGACAAAAATGTGCTAATCAAAATGTCACCAAGCATGTGATTGGTCCACCAACTGTTTGAGTCTCAGCACTGATCATCTCAGTTGGGTACGTGAGTTGATTTGAGCTTCGTTTCATTCATGAGTGTTTTTGATGGTGCAACTCTCGTGATGCTCATGACATTTTGCAGCACTGGATCTGGATTTAAATACAAAGTTAACGAGAAACTCATCGATTACGCTTACGATTACTAGAAGTAATTTCTATAAATATGTAAATATTTAAATAAATAAATTCAATAATAGATAACTCCTTGTAGGATATGCCTCGTAAAAGATCAATGTCAATTAGCGTTATAGGACTGAAAATACGACTAAACATGTGCCGTAATAAGCGAAAAAAATAAATAAATAAATTATACAATGTTACAATAAAAACCCTGTAATTGAAAACAAAAATCGAAACATTTGCTAGTATAACAATGCAAAAAATCATGTTTTTATGCTAAAAATCCTAGTTTTCTAATTAACACGTTATACTGAAACATCGAGCACGGACGACATTCGTCCACTGTCAACGCCCGCCAGAGACACTCGAGAATAAGGGGCTCTACAATAAAAAAAAGCTGTTGCCATACGAAATTAGAGATTCCTATTTAGATTGCATCCTTTTGCGCCCGGTACGTCGCCGGTGCATTCCCCGCAGTCCCCCGTGTGTGTGTGTGTCCAGCATGGACAGGATAAAAACGGGAGCAGAGTAGCAAATTAATAAAACACCAGCTCCAGCGTTGTACCTTCGTGGTACGTAGCGCCATCGTCACGCCAACAGGGGAAGACCATGATGTTGATGATGTTATTTTAAGAGAAACTTTTCAATTGCAACACAAAAACCCCCGAACCCCGGCTACATACAGCGGGAAAACCATTTACCATAATGCAGTGGCCAATGCAGGGGACGCGTGAAGGGGGGCCGTAGAATTTTCTTTTCATCGCAACAAGAAACGACATAATAGAAAGCATAATTTTATCTCGCGCCATATTTCATCAAGCTGCTGCAGCCACACGGCCACGAGCAGGCATCGCAAAGTTTATGCAAAAGTCCTTCAGAGTAATGTTGCTTCCCCCTTTTTTTGCCCCGTTTTTCCTTCTCTCTCTCTCTCTCTCTCTCTCACACGCAACCGCTTACCTCGTATCCTTTGCTGGGGAAATTGATTTTTGGCCAGGCCAGGGTAGCGAACAGATAGTGCCACATGACGAACGCGTACGCCAGGTACGGATAGATGGCGTAGTTCTGCAGCTGATTAATCGCCCGCTGCAGCCGATCGTTGAAGCTGAACCACTCGGTGGCCTCCGCCACGCCGCACATGTCCGCGTCCGGCATCTTCTGGTGGAGATAGTTTTCGTACACGCCCTGCGTGAGGCGCTCGTAGTCGCCCGCCATCTGCACGACCTGCAGCACGGTGGCCATACGGGTCGAGGCGGACATGTCGGTGAGCGTCACCATCTCCGTAACCGTGGCGTTCGCGTCCACGGTAATCGTTTTCTTCGGTCGTTGGATCTATAGCGGGGAATAGATAATTGATGCGTATGATTAGTTATTCATTTTCCAACGTTCATCATCAACCCACAGGTGCTCACACTGTTGAATGGAATCCTTCGAAAGAGGGTACAAGAATTGTAAATAATGTGTAATAATTCCATACAATAAATAAACTCACGATTTTTCTTACATTCTATGCAAATCACGCCTTTCCGTGCTAGAGGGAAATTCCAATCCAAAAAGGGGCAATAAATTTTGTGAAATCAATTATAACGACATAAACAAACCGAAAGCATCATTAGGCATTATTGTCTATCGCATTTTTCATTCGCTTTCCGCTTGCCGGAACTGACGGAATTGAAAACGGGACGGGGGCGCCCAATCGATATCGACACTTGCGCGGGTACTTGTTGTACTTCTTGTTAACTAGGGCATGGGTTTTTGGTTTATTGACATGGTATGCAATGGCGGTTAACGACCTGCGATCACATCGGCACGCAACAATCCAAATTGCCCAAAAAAAAAAACATTGCAATTGCTATTATTAGTCTGTCAGCTGTTTTGAGCGGCCCGTTCACGTGTACGGTGTTCTCGACAGGACGACGCTTTCCCCATAAACAAACTATTCCATAGCAACGGATATGGAACGTAGCAACCACGGTGATGGTGGTGGAGTGGTGTATGTATCATCACAACCATACATCAAAACTTGCCCATGCGAGCGAAAACCCCTAACCTTGGCTACCGATAAAACATTTCGCTTCAGTGTCGAGCGTACCGTGGTTCCGGCAACACAGCACAGGAACGCATTGCCCCAGGAGCAAATTTCACCAACAAAAATTTCCCACATCGCGCCACAGCAGTTTCTTCCTCCCCGTTGTGTCCACTCGCCAGCGCAATGTCTGCCTTCATCAACGTGCCCCGAGCGCGCCTACTAGAGCCGAATGCGGCCCTATCGCCGCTGCTGCAGGAAATCCTGCGCCACTGTGAGCGTCGCAACATCCGGTACGACCGTCCGCTGGTACACTTCGTCATGAACCTGCTCAGCCTGGACCCGCGGTACGAGCTGTTCATGGAGACGGTCAGTGCGGAGCGGCGCAATCACGACGACTTTGTGGAGGCGTGCTGCACCGTCCTGAACGACGACCGGTCGCCAACGCTCATCACGCTCCGCATGCAGTGCTACTTTCTGGGCAACTTCTTCGACCGGGACGAGATTGTGGAGAAGCATGCGCGCAATCTGCAGGCGAAAACGTTCGCGCTGACGAAGGAAATCATCGATCACGACGTGATCACGAAGGACGAGCAGGACGAGGTGTTTAACAAGGTGATAGTGGACATCATTGTGAACATGGGGCTGGGCAATCCGGAGTGCAAGGACGTGATGGCGGAAACGATGCGTGCCCTCAACTCGGTCATGTCGCGCAGCGATAAGGCAAAGTTCGTCACGCTCGATCGGAAGGAGCGGCTGATGGCGCTGAAGGACATCAGGGAGATTGTGGCCGGGATACGGATCTTTAACAAGCACTCCGGCAACACGGCCAACGGAATGGCGGACTGTAAGTGAAGCTTTAGTGAGTGTGTGTGTGTGTGCGGTGGTCTCTTTCATAGCAATTGCATGTTCCTTTTCCAGTGCCGAAAATAATCGACCAGTCGCACGAGTCGACCAAATCGATACTCCAAATCACGCTGTGCGAAATCATGGACAAGGTGAACCTGCTTACCAGTGCGCTGAACGCGGCAATTGCCTATGACTTGCGGAACCGGTCGATCATTACGCTGCTGCCGGAGAACATTACGGCGGACGATTTCGAAACGATCAAGGATCTGCTGGCCATGTACCGGCAGCACGAGGTGTACACGCGCAAGCTGATCGATGAGCTGGCCGGCATTAAGCTGCTGATTGACGGCTGCAAGCAGGAGTACGAGGCGCGGCTGCTGCGCATCCACGAGGCCGTACAGTACCGTACGGCCATCCCGACGGATCGTGTTTTTGTAAGCGTCGGATGATGGCTTTCTTAGTAGTGGTGGGAGCTCGGAATCGGACCTACCCGTGTTCGGAATCAATTCCGGAGCCGATTCCGATGCTGGAAGCGACTTGGAATCGACCTGGGAATCGCAATTTGTTCCGGTAACAGAATCAGAATAGACTCCAGAATTAGAATTAGCTCCGCAATGATAATCAGTTCTTTGAAATAAGACGTTTCAGAAGAGAATGAATCGTTTACAATTAAATTTGGATTCTTTGCGGCTATCAATATGTAGCATCATTGGACCCAAATGCCTATTCTTTTGGAGATGCCGAAACTGGCTCCGATTTCGAAGCCGATTCTGATTTCAGAGCCACTTCCAATTTCGGAGCCAATTCCTATTCCGGAACCGATTATGATTCTGGAGCCAAATCCGGAGCTGATACCAATTTGAGAGTCAATTCCGGAACTAATTCCTGAACCAAATCCGGAGCTGCTGCTGCTGACACCCTGATACCGATTTCAGAGCCAATTCCGGAACTAATTCCGGAACCAATTCCGGACCAGATTCCAATTCTGAAGCCGATTCCGGAACCAATTTCGGAGCCGATTCCGATTCTGGAGCCGATTTGGGAAACTGATTCCGGACCTACTATCCGGAATCGATTCCTGAAAGCTTCGGAGCTAGCCAGAATCGATTCCGACGAAAACTTCGATTTTCCCATCACTATTTCTTAGACTTTGAAATGCTTTTCACTATGGTACACTTTGCCTCTGTTTTAGCCGAAATTTTCCGAGCTGACGCGCGTTTGGTTGCAGTTTCAAAATTTCGTGTTTCTTCTGTCGGAAATGAACCAAATCAGTAATACGCTCACGAGCCTAACGGAGCGATGTGCGAGCTTTGACGATTTGGCTTATCGTTTGCTGGGCGAAAGTCAGATACAAACCGATATCGATCGGTTGAATAAGGTAAGCGGGAAGCGTTTGAGCCTGCCCGATCCGAAGAGCTGTGAAATTGTCCCGTACGAGGAAGGCATGCAGGTAAGCGTTGAGCGTTTGTGTATGTGAACTTTCAATTGATTGTTAATGTTTGATTCTAGATGCAACTGCTCAAATTCTGTCTGTGGCATTTGGCCGAAGGTAAGGGACTGCTCATGCCCGGAAGCATCGAGCTGGGCGTGTGTCGAGTGCAGAAGGAACATTATCTGTTTAACATCCCCGAGCCGGTTACCTTCTTCGACGAGGATCCCAACAAGTAAGACGATCAACCGTAAAGCTTGCACTTTCTAACAAAATTCCCCGCTCTTTACAGATACTTCTTCAAAATAGTCGAAACGGCAAGGAAGAAAGTTCAGCTCATCTGTCTGCTGAACATGTACGACAAGCTGCAAGCATCGTACAGTGCGCCACGCTGCGAAGGCTTCCAGATGAAGCTAACGACCACCTGCGACCAGGAGGTACAGACGGACCTGCACCCGATCCCCTCCAACATCGATCGCGAGTACCGGTGGAACGTTTGGGACTATCGTCGGGAAGCGATCCGGCTGGCAAACATACGCACCAAGCGGACCACCTCCGTGCAGACGCTCGAATCGAGCCGTGCCATTCCCAAGTCCACCCAGGTCTATCTGGACAAGGTGCAGAGCACCCAGACGCGCGTTAGCCGCAGCACGGAAACGGAGCAATGGCGCCAGACGACGGGTCTGAAAGTGATCGAACCGTCCGCACCGTCCCCGTTGAAGGTGTACGCGCTTACGCTCGCGCAAGCAAGTCGTTCCGGGTTTAATAGAAATGGAGAGCGTTAGCGGAGTGGAGGTTTTGGTTGAAGTAATCGACACAATAGTCCTATTAGGTGTAGTCTGAGTGTAGTAAATGGCCTATTTGATCTCATATCACTAAACAAAGCCACAATTCATACCTGAAATATCGATGACCATATGCTAAACAGGCCCTTGTGCCGATCCTTTTGACCGACGTTACACTTCAGCACATCCGTCAGGCGGATCGGTTTGTTCGCGCAGGCAAAGAACTGCAGCATCGATAGACAGGCGCGCACATCGTTGCCGGTCTTTTCCGCCAGCGCCAGCATCGAGGTAAGATCCGTCTTGATGCGTTCCTTCTTCGCGATCACGAGCAATCTACAAAGAGTGAAGCTTCAATTAGCATCTAAGGTAAAGAATGGGCATTAAAAATAAATCGTTTGCACACCTTTCTGCCAGTCGAACGCCTTCCGTCGGTGGGAAGTTTACCACATACGCTACCTGGCGCAGCTGCCTCAGCGCCGGTGCGTACACATCGTTGCAGATGCAAATTATCGGACGCTTCAGCACAAACTTGTCGCGTGCCGCTTTGCCCGTCTTCTTCACACCACCACCAGCCGCCGCCTTCGCAGCACCGACATTGCCAGCGATAAATCGAAGCAAAAACTCAATTGCCGCCACCGGCGCGCCATCGATTTCGTCCAGCACAATACAGTTCGGTCGCCGCTCCTCGTTCAGCACCGATTTCATCTGCGTACCGTTCTCCAGCACCAGCCGGAACGCATCCGGGCTGCGATCGTCGGATGCATTCACCTCCCGCACCGCGTACCCCGCGTGCCGGGCGATCGTGTGCGCGAGGGTGGTTTTGCCCAGCCCCGGTGGACCAGCCAGCAGCGCCACCTTCTGCACCGGGCAGCCGTGCTCGTCCAGCTCGGTGTTCAGTGTGGACCGAGCCTTCCTTGCGCCCTTCACCCAACCGCCGTTCGATTCGAAGCGGCCCGTTTTCTTGTTAAAGTTGCTTAGCTGCGTTTTGGGGTCTTTCTGCTTCTTCACCGGTTCCCTGCCGAACACGGCCTTGTCCCATAGCTTGAGCCACTGCAGCAGGCTCCGGTTGGTGGTTTCATCCGACAGCAGATCGATGTATCGCCGGGGTCGATACTTTTCCACCCACAGTACATTGCTTTCGCTTGGTATGACGATTTCCTCCACCTCGGACGCCGGGGCGGCAATAGCGTTGGCCGGTTCGGTTAACCGTTTTGCTACCTGGGTAAATAAATCGTTAAATGTAACAGTGCTTAAAGGTTTTGAGGTGAAATAGTTGCATACAATCTCATTAGCTTCACGCCAGATTCGCTCCTTCTCCGCTCCGAGCAGTCCGTTGTATCCGGCACCGCTGGTGCAACTGATTTCATCAATTTGGTCCTTCTCAAACTCCTCCGAATGGAAGCGAACGTAGACGCACGTTTTGTCGTCCCGCTTAATCGTCATCGAAGGCCACCTAAAAGCAATGAAAATAATGTCCACACAGTTACATTGTATTTTCGTTGCCTTTCCCCATGTCTCGAGCGTACTTGGGTGGTTCTAGCGAAATATTATCCATCTTGAAGCGATGCAGCGCTTCGGCCCGCGATAGCATCGACGGTTTCAAAGGGTTTGCGACCGCATTGTACCGCTGCCGCGCTTCCAGTATCCGTTCGATCAGCTCCATATCCTGCTCCTCCTCCGTTTTCGTCTTCTTCTGCGAGCTGTACACGTACTCCTCCTCGAACGGTTCCTCCTCAATGTCCTGAATGTCGCCGAACAGTGCTTCCAGTCGCCGCTTGCGCGGATTGGCGTCCATCTGTTGCAGTGTGGCAAGTGCATTTGCGCTACCAGTCGCACCGGGGAAGGGTGTGGACGCGGCACGTCCATATTTACCGACACCGTTCGGCGCCGTCGATTGAGACGATGGACCGGGAGTATCGAACAGTCGTTTGTGTGCGGTACTGCTGCCCCGCGTGATGACGGACAGTGCTGGACTGGCTAGCGGGCTTTCGTCGATCGTACCTAGCTGGCCCGGGGTTCGGTAATTTGAGCAGGAGCTCGATGCTCTGGGACCACCGTTTGAGGACGGTGTACCAGGTACGGACGGAGCATTGCGGGTCGCTGGCGGTGGTTCGTCTTCTAGCTCGTCCATCGCATCGAGATCATCGCCGTACACGAGCTCGAACTCCTCCTCCTCGGTTGGATATTGATCCATCTTACGTAGTGAACAGGCAACACTCAACTTAAACACGAAACACGGCACGAAATAGAAAGAAAATAGATTTTTTTAGCGCAGCGAACAAACGACGGCCCGCAAACGCGCACGAAACGTACACAAAACAATCTGCTTTGACGTTTCGTTTTGGCGCCATTGCACAGTGAGCGTTTGTTGTGAGGTGACAGATGGACAAATTTTACAAATTTATTTCATCGAAAATTTCGTTAGCTTATTTCTCACAAATTGTAGCATACAGAAAGTTAAAAACTTTATTTTGCCACTTAAATTGATAATCTTTGAAAGTTTTGTGCAATTACACTCAAATTATGAAAATTCTATTAAAAACACACACTGTGCGATGATTTTGTGATGCGTGTCGGTAGCGTCATCTAGCGGCAAACAAAGGAACTAGTTTTTAAAAAATGTGTACGTGGTCCGTTACTCAAGTTGAGTATGACCGCGCGACCACACGAGGTGAAATATCCGTTCGATAACGCAACATAGCAACCAGCTGATAATAATTTGTTCGAAATTGCAACAAAACCCATTAAATTATTTCAATATTATGTAATTCGTCAATTTTCAGTCAACAGTTCATCATTTCTTCCAATTAGGGAATGTTCTGCTTAAGAAGATATTATTTTTAATAGAATTTTGAAAGCGGATGTTGTACCCTTTAGCTTTACCTGTCAGATAGTTCATTTCGCTGTATATTTCACCTCATGTAGCCGCGCGGTGAAACCACTGCCAGACACACCGAAAAAACCACCGTAACGAAAGAGTTTAACAACCTAAAAGTAACGCTTGTTATTGTAAACAAACAAAAAGTGAGCTTTATTTTCCTCATTTGTGATGAAAATAACAGAAATACTTTTGTTTCATTTGTGTTAAATTGTTGTTTTGCTCTGGAGAAGCATACCAACAGCAAATTCGTTAAGATTTCGCTCGCCGATGCGTGGACCAAAAACAAAAAGCGTTACAATGCGTTACAGTTCACCTGTCAATTTTTCCGTTACGGTGGTTTTTCGGTTTGTCTGGCAGCGGCCTGGGTTCAAACCTAGAATGGACCGTCTCCCCGTAACAAGGATTGACTATCTGGCTATGCGGTAATGAATTAAGTATCGAAAGCCTGTATAGGCTCGCATGTCCGCGTAGAACGTTACGCCAAATAGAAGAAGAAGGCAGCGGCCAGAATGAATTAAATAAATCAAATATTGATTGTGAGTCAATTGTTAATAATTGATGTGGATGAACCAAGCAAGATATACGTTTCGTGCTTTAATACGTATGGAATCAGATTGTCTTTATCTTTTAAATAAACATCTATAACATATTCATCAAAAAAGGTCATCATATCAAAACAAAAATTCTGGCATTACTAACCCAACACAGAGGCACTTTAACCTTAAAGTTAACTTTAACCAACGATGAATTGCCCACCGTACGTTACTATCTCATAAATAACCCTGAAATGGGTACCATCCGGTCTAGATTCAGTAATAAACTGCCTTTGTAATAATCTACAACTAATTTAAAATAAACAAAAACACACAGGATTTAATTTTTGATACACTTTTTATTTAACTAGTAAGTTTCTTAAGCCATTTTTTACATACACAAATACATTTCCGTACAAGCTACCAAGCACTTATCCACAAATTAGTTTGATTGCGAACACTACATTGCTAAACGAATGGGGGGGGGGGGGGGGGGGGGGGGGGGATTTTAAACAGGCACAAAGTACAGTATTTGTTTGCAAACTCTCTACACCTACAAGCAGCTTTTGATTAACGTTAAATTCAGTACTGTTTTCGACACTCGTCACCTTCCCGAACTCTCATACTCAACTGCTGCCTGAGGCACGAGTTCCCGCTAGGAAGACAGCAAGCAGCTGCATTAGAGCTGAAGCATAGCTTAAAACGTAGTACACCGCGAGTGTACTAAAAGCTTGTTTGTTTGTTTTTTTTTTAAATACAAAATCGCAAATAAATTCGCAAATGGCACAGGACACCGAGTGGCTGTTGTCCCGTCGGTCGGCACACAGACAGCACGGCATAAGCCTTACACACTACCGCGAAACAATCAAGCGAAAGGGAAGGATGCTTCAGATTCAATCGCTAATCGCTACTAAATGTACCTCAAATCTCGTTACGAGACGACAACTTTACATGGGCGTTTTTTGTTTGCCCTTTTTCCGCAGTTAATCGAAATGAGAAACCTCTGCCCTCTTCCTGTCTGTGATCATATTTCCTGAGCAGTTTACTTTCCGATCTTCACCAAAAAAAAAAAAAGATCCAATTCCTACACAATCACCCTTGCTTATTGCACTCGCTTGTTATGATCTTTCTCGCCCTGCTTATTAAGCGTCATCGCAGCACCGGATAACCGACTCGTTCCTCTATTTTATGGTGCACTTTTTGTTGATGCTTTCCGATTGCTTCAGCTCATTTTAAGTAAATTTTATATTTCAAAAAAAAAACATCCCTCTTATGCTCATAGCCACACATTATCGACGGCTTTACGATATCGAAAATGACCATCGCAAATTGATTTCGCACACTTTGCTTACCCTCTGCCCCTTTTCCATGGACCCATGGTACACACTCACACAAACGTACACGCCTTAAGCACACTTTCACACGTTTGCATTTCCCGTTCCTGCGTGCCAAATGCAATCTGTTGTTTTAACACTCTTGGGGTGTGTGTGTGTTTTTTTTTGCAATCTCTTTCACTCTTTAGCAGCAATCTGGAGCGAGGAGGGGGCAGAAACGCTAAACGTTTCTCCCCCCCTCACCACCACTGCCACCTCCCCATGCGTGCTGAGAAGCCCAAAAAGGGAACCAAAAAATCGAACCCGAAGAAAAAAAAACCCAACGAGCCTGGGCTGTGGCAGCTATAACGGCTTCACCACACTTCAGCACCTCGTAAAGAACGGTTTTCACGATCATGTTACCGTCACCGTGGCCGGTGATCGAATTGCTTCCCCCGAAACAAATGGCTTCTCGTTTTTAAATGCGTTTCTTTCCCCCCCCCCCTCCTTTCTCTTCCTTCCACATGCCTGTCGATGAACAAGCCAAAGTAAAAACACCTCAAACCAGCACACACTCACACACGCCAGATTGCAGATTCTTTTGCGTGTTTTTTTTTTGTGTGTGTGGCGCAAGTGAAGTGCAACTGCACACGTACGTGCAGCACACGAGAGGTACAGCATAAATTTCCAAACGTTAAACGGGGAGAGGGAAGAAACAGTGGCCAAACGAAAAGAGCACCGAAACCGATCGTACGTAGCATAAGTGGGGAAAAAATCCAATCAAAAATCGATTGCATTTTTGCAACAGAATCATCATCGGCACCGTCATCATCGTCCACAGCAGCAGCAGCAGTGGAGCAACCACCTCAAACATGCGGGCATAAGGGTTGCTTATTTTTTAAACAAAAAACAAGACAAAGTGCAACAACAACCGGAACGATCATCAAATGATCGACGATGTAGACGCCGCATTCGGCTAAATTGTTATCGCCTTCACTTGTTTCCAATTTGAGCGTCGGGGAAAGCAAACGGGGAAGGTGGAAAGCGTACAGGCCGGGGACGAACACGAAAAACTTGTTTTGCATTTTGCCTGGCGTCGTCGTCGGCGGCGGCGGCCACATTTCCCGCGGGCATCATATTTTGGCGAACCATTAACCGAAACGAGGCGCAGTTGTTTGGTGGAAGATGGCCACATTTTACAACATTCCTCGGTTATAAAACAGGACCTGACCGCAAACGATTAACCCTTAGCTGAGCGGGGAGCCCTAAAAAGATCGTTTCGTTTCGTTTCGTTTCTTTTGCCATTTAATTGTGTGTTGTATAAATACCACAAGCGAAACAGGGCGAGCGAAATACATTTGCATACCTTTAGGGGTTTAAGGAGTGAGATGGGATTTTAAACAAAAAAGCGGGGTAAAACGAAGAGGTGTTACATGATCGTACGGTGTGATCGCTTCCTGACTGACTTTCTCCTCTTTTTTAAATTCCTCAATTGCTTCACTGCATCCTATTTATCAGCGGGCTTAAGAAAATTAACAGCCGAAAGGGGCAAGCGTTTCTCATTTCGCAAACGAACGCTCTTCTCCGCTTGATCGTACGACTTTGCTTTATGTAATCTACACTTTTTACACTATTTGTTACTGTTTTAAATTATCTTGAAGTAGACTTTTTTGTGTAAATTCTAAAGTTTCCATTGCTATGTTTCTCCTCTTTTCATACAACTTGATGTTCTTTTAGTTATTCGCTTCAACACCCAAAAAGCCACTTCAAGCCCTTCTCGAACGGCGATGGACGTTCTACTTGCAATAATTTAATAGTTTAACATTAATATCACAACTTGTCGTGCCAGCTGGCACACTCCTTCGCACTCCCCTCACTCACACGCCCGCTCTCACAGGACCGTCTCGTTGCCCGTCAGACTGATCGTTTGCGTCGACATCTTGTAGCTGCGCGGCTTCCGGTTGATGTGCGAGTGGGACGGATATTTCCGGGCGTGCCGTACCGAGGGCAGCTTCCCGATCGACACCGCCACGAGCGAGTTCTGCGGACAAACCGTCTGGTAGGAGGCGGTCGAGTAGGTGGACGGTGCGCCGCCCGCAAAGCCGCCCAGCTTGGGCAGCCCGCCGACCGGCTGCTTGTACACGGAACCGGCCGAAAGCTTCCCGACGCCACCGCCCCGTCCTCCAACACCCATGCCACCGCCCACGCCACCCCCACCGGTGCCCTCACGCCCCCGACACAGACCAACGATCCGTGGCCCGACGGCCCAGGCGGACGCCAGCACCCCGACCAGCAGCTCGATAAAGGCGCGCAGCAAAAAGGGCCACAGTGGTGCCCGGGAGGGATGGAGCGGTGAGTCGAGGGACGGGTGCGGCAGATGGAGCCAGTTCTCCCGGCAGGCGTACTCGTAGAACATCAGCATCAGCAGGGCCGCACTCGGGACGGCGTAGATGAACAGGAACTTGCCCATACCGTGTATGTGTACTGGCAGGTTGTGGACGAGCGGTGGGGCGGCCGACCGTTTGCGAAGGTAGGCGGTGAACAGGTAGCCCGACCCGATGACCCAGCTCGACAGCAGCGGCACGATCACGAACGTTAGCAGCGCTTTGTCGGATTGGTTTCCGATGAAACAGGATCCTGGAATTGGAGAGAAAGAGGCGTTTATAATAGAGAGTTTAAGACTTCTAAGTAGTAAAACTATGTACTAAGAAGGTTGTATTGGTTTCGACTTGCATATTGTACAGAAACAACCCACTGGAAAATAAATACAAAATGCATGCTTCATCTCCTGTCATCACCCTGCCTAATGGGGTTGAAGTTTTAGCCGTTTTTCACTGCTCCATTCATTTGGGCCGGCCTCACAACGCCCCGCTGGCTCAGTGATTTAAACGGGGCTTTTCCACGACCATCGTTCCGCAATCGTAGATTTATATTTTCTTAATTCAGCGCACCGTTTAGCGAAGGAAAATAGGCCACCCCGCTCCTCCCAACGTTCGGGGAAAACTTCACCACCTACCACGGATTGCCGTCAATTAGCGAAGTGAGAGAAAAGTGCCACAGATCCGGTTGCTTCCGCAATGGGAATGAATAGGCACGGCCGCCAGCAAACCCCCCCTCCCCCCTTCCCCAAAACAAACCTTGCCCCGAGTCGGCATGAATTAATTATCCAAACAAAATCAAACAATAAATTACGGAATAATAAATAAACAGCTCAGGTCGCACGGCACGGGGGGTTCGTTGTCTAGCATTAAGCCGCTGCGCGGGTCGGAGAGGTTGAAATGCTACATCTTATTCGGGATCGGGACGCGTTCGTGAGCGCTGTGGGAGTTGTAAATAAGTTTGTTGATCGTACATGAGCGTACGATCGCAGTGAAAGTATAATTTATTTTTCATAAATTTTAAGCTAGGAAATTTGAATTTAAATTTTTAAACTGCAAAATAATCTCACAGATGGCGCTAGTATTCTAAAATGTACTAAGAAGACAAAATGTCTTCTGGCAATTTTAATCGCTTTTTAAATGGACTTTCTCGACCTTTTAGACCTCCTTTTGGGCATCACTCCTAATGACATTCACTCTCGATAGTGTTACGTGTCGAAACCTGCAATCAGGCACGTATATTTTACCCCGTGCTGTGCTGTGCTACTCGTACAAACCTACGCTCCCACTTGATTAAAAGCGCATAAAAGCACCTGTCAGCTCTGCCGGTGGCGGCTGATCAAGACCCGTCCGATGCTCGTTAACAACCCAAATGGCGATCTCGTGCTGCTGCATGCCCCGCTCAAGATGCCCCTGGTTTGGAGCAAAAGGTTTGGAAATTCTTTTCCATCACTCCCTTCTGCTCTCTGCCTTTTTCCGGGAACGCAAACCAACCGGTGTGCGGAAAAGCGTTGGAAATCGTTCCTTCACACATCGACGTAATCGATGGATAACGTGCGTTGCGCGTCTGCGCTGCGCACAGCAACGGGAACGGGCATCAACAGATCATCAACCAAACACACACACATACACGTGCGCCCGGGTGTAATGTGCGTCGGCCATCGATCTCGATCACTCCCGGGCCAGTGATCAGGGCCGCCAACGCCGCCACTGCCCTTAATTTCATCGCACGCTGTTTATTGTAATTTATTTAAAAGAGAACAAACAACATGGAAAACACACACACACACGCGCGCGCAGGCATAGATCCTCGTAGGGCCCTTTTTTGTTAGAGCAAAAGGCCAACGGAAGCATTCGATGTGGTAAGAGCGCTGAGGGTAAAGCTATAAATTGTGTTATCAACCAGTGGGAAAGAGTTATGGTAGACACGCGTGCATTCGCGCTGGATGCGTTGCCACATAATGCACAGGCAGGTGCATTCTATCAGCCGAACGTGCGATCGTAATCGATTGCGGGTGTGCTGGAGATTTCGGTTTCGAGGATTTACAGCTGACTAATGGGCCTTTATTTTTGGAGTGGATTCTTCGATATCGATGAGCGATCTGAACCGGATTGTTTGATACGCACATCGATCTTCTTGTGAGGTTGCATTTGTACCAGGCTTTCTGGCATTAGTGATATTCAGTAATAACACATCTATGTTACTGTACAGGCAAGATGTCTGAACATTTTGAACCATTCAGTATCCACTGAAGTTCCAATAAAACCCAATCGAGATGCATTCAAACCAAGCCATACCAACTTTCATTATTTCTTGCACCTTCAAGCCCGACTTCTCAACAGGAAGTGTGCTCAGTAACCGCACGCAACTCTCTTCACTGAAGTGCATTCACGCAAAAAAGGGTAAAAAGGGTCAACTGCTGAATCGCCAGTCCAGAGCGAAAAATCGCTCCCCTGCAATCGTATAAAAGTGCGTGTCAAACCTAGCACCGACGCGTAACCCGCCCAAGATTCGCACCTTTCAACGAATCGGTCAAATAAAATTAAATGCAATCTTACCCTTCCAAACAACCGAAGGCAACACAGTGGACGGGAAGACGTGGTAGAAGAAGAAGAAAAAACTTCCCAAGAAAAGGAATTGGCAAATCTTAACACCAACTTCCAGCAAAACATCATTCCACGCAAAAGGGGCGCGTCGTACCTGAGGTGATCGGAAGCGGGTGCAAAAACATTTGAATGCACTTTTGCTTTTGAGTGACGCACGCTTGTGTGCATCGATGCAACATGGCTACAACACCTGGAATGCACACTTTCAAACGCGACCTGGTGTGCCAACCTCGCACCGAAATCCATTTGGCACAATCACAACCAACTTGCTGAGTGGTTGAGCGGAAAGGGAAACGAAACTGTGTATTATCCGTCTCGTGTGGACGGTTATTTGCTTCGGTGGGGAGTGCACTGGGAGAGGAAGGCGAGGAGTTTGTTCGCACCATCAGTTGCCCGGGGAATATTTGCTCCGGATATAGTGACAATGGAGAGCTATGTGGTGCAATACCGTTTTGCTGAGATGCTGGTTTGCCTTATGGTTTGCGGGCTCTCACTTTTAGAGGCGCTGAGCAGACGCTGTAGGGCTGCAGACTTTGCCCATATGTTGGGTAGGGCAGGTGTGGTTGTGTTTTTAGTGCGAACTGGTTAGGATTTGTTCCAAATGAAAATGAATTTGCAGCTACATGGAAAACTCTGTTTTGAAATCTGATGAAATTGGATTTTTTGTAGTATTTAAATCGTATTATTAAAAAAAGCGCCAGAAGTTATGCAATTAACAGCACATTAAATCACGTTCACGCTTATATAAGAGCCTAATAATGAGGTAATGTTTGAAATTTATTGTTTAATTACAGTACTCTGTAATAAACCATAAAGTCCCTAATCACGGACTGCATCTTTGCCAATTCCTCCAATAATATAAAATCTCTCAACTTAGAGCTATTTATTTGCATAATTTTGATTTGAATCGGATCTCGTTCTTAAGCAGCGATACATCTGCTCTAGTGACATTTTATCTTTCTGTCCAGCTTGTTGCATATTCAGCAGCTTGCCTGTTTGCCCGCTGCACTGCACAGAGCCTACTGCAAAACTGCGCCAAAACAGTGGAGCATACCATTAAAACAACACAAGCCCTTTGTTCCATCTTGCTTTCTAGATGTTTTCTTTCTATATCCTACCCCCTGTTTTCAATCTTCAGTGTGCCTCCAAGTTTACATACGAGAGCAAAAAAAAAAAAAACAAAGAAGGCCAGCTTCGTTTCCCGATCAGCTTCATACCATGACCTCCCGATCCATGCCAACGATGGCCTTACATCTCATGTTTACCATTTAAATAAATTACTAGCAAAAATACGGTCCCGCCCGGGACATCCTCTTACAGCGACAGTATCGAAAGCCAGTAGCGATCGGGAACCGCTAACCTCGCACAGAACCATCGAATTTACCCGTTTAATTGGGAATGCATTCCCTGGTAGCCCTTTTCCCAGGCAGTAGCACCGAGCATGGCGCGGCTACAAAAAGACAACGCCAACACAACCAAAGGAACCGCCTGCCCTGCTTCCCCATGCCCTGTTTGCATTTGTTTGATCGAGCGTGTGTGCTTGTGTGTGTGTGTGTCCTCTTTGTGGCCCGGGGTGGTTTATTCCTTCATTTTTGCTCTCCACCAGCAAACCAGCGACCAGCGAAACAAACGCAACGCCAAGACAATAGTGCCTATCCCGTTTGCGCGATTGCGGTTGCGCAAGCCAAGAACCTTTTCTGGACGGCAGAAAAACAACACTCTTTCCTTCTCCATTCCCGAACAACACACAGCATCGTTAGGGGGGGGGGGGGGTAAACACAAAAAAGGGGGGAGCATAACTACGCGTAAGCTCGAGCTCGTCTTGGAGCATAAAGAATGTCCCAAACGTAAGGCTCGCCGTGAGTTTCAATGGATCCATTGTTTTCCTCTCGAGCTCTTTCTTTTTGCCTGCTCTCTCTGTTTTCGTCTGTTTTGCTTTAATTCTCAAAAGGATATGTTTGGCGGAGATGTGCTGCTTAATGGTAAAGATTGGGCATGATTTATGCGCCTCGGTCGCATAATTTGTGGCTTTGTTTATTGCTCGCACTCGATGCACTCGTTGCGATGTTTGGAAGGGAACAAAGGGAGCAGTGCTTAAACCCTTGCGGGCACAGTTATCACAGTTAACAGCTTCTTGTTATCATGTAGTAAGGTAAATAACATGGCGGGTTTTTATTGTTATATAGTCGATGTAAAATATTAACATTTTAAATAAGCTCTTAAAGGATGTCAGTTTTTATGTGCTCTTATGCTGCTTTTCCATTATTCCTTCAATTGAAAACCGATACACCATATTAATACGCCTGAAGATATGCAAAATGCATTTGAAAAGCTACTGTTTATTTGTGAATTAAATAGAAAATAGTTTTGATTTAACAAATTCGTTACAAAGTCTTGTTCTTCCTTTCTTCCATCCTTTTCACGCTGAATAAAAATAAAGCATTACCATTCTCTCGCTCTAAACAAAACCGGCACACGCTAATCTTTTCGATCGTTTTCTTGTTAATTTAAACCGATCGGACGACACAATGCTCCACTTCCTGTGGTGTGGGGAAGACAATTCAACAACAACAACAATCGCTCCACTGCAACAAGCATCCTTTAACAAGCTCGCTTCTCCGATGTCCCACCGTGCCTGATTGCATGAAACGCAAATGAAAAAAAAAGCGTCCTTTTACAGAGGATCCTTTATCCATTGTCCTCAAAACAACGCCCGAAAATGTCTCTTTATGTTCTTCTTCACACCATTTTAGATCTCCATGCGTGAGCGTCTTTTGTCGGACACTTCAAACGCTGCGCCAGCACGATCGAAAATCTTTGCTCAGCCGTTTTGCAGAATTCGGTAACGTTCTCTGAATTAAGTGGTGAAAAATATGGATGTTCATATGAAATCAGCTAATGTATTTTTTATGAAGGAACGCAATCTGGCATTAAACATTTATCAGAAAAAATGCATCCTTTTATGAACAAAGTAAAAATGGCATACAAAAAAACTTCATAATATCCCGGATATGCAATTCGAGTGCAGACACAAACACACACGATTATAACCATCAATATGGGGGAGCGTTAAAAGCGTGTGAAATTTCACAGTTCAGTCACTGAATGTAACTCGATACGCACTGGTTGCAATGGAAGGGATCGGGTAAGGGCGGTTTGGCAGCACAAAAGGATTACGAGGTGAGAGAATAGCTGCATTGTACTCCGCCATTGTGCTGCTAGATAGGGGTAGAAAATGGAGAATTTTCAAGAAACATTCTGTTTTACCGCAAATAAATGAGAAGATCTTGCGCTTATAAATATCTATTTGTGATGATCAGATCCAGATCTGGCCAGATTCCAGTTACTTGATACAACATGATGTCTTAAAAACTTGGAAAAGATGTCCCTACTATTTGGTCGATTAAATGTAATAGTCCCCGAACAAATAGAATTTATATTTAAAAATAAGTGTACCACTACAATTTGATCACTGACCAAACCTGATGGAACACTGATTAGTTCCTTTTAGCTACAGCAACAATTAAATGTGATTCCAAACAACCCCATAAATTCGACAGCAAACCTTTATCGCACTCAAAAAACCGTGCATTCGATGATCGCGGTCCCCGTCCACCCATAAACCACTCGATCATCGAATTACCCGAAGCCAGCGAACAGGCTCATTTCCTCAATTAGCCCCACAACGTGCCGCCAATCGGGCCCCGGGTCGTTAGGCCTCGGTAGCCTAATCGAATGCTATCGACGGTAAATCAATCAGCTCATTGTGCTGCCAGCGCCCTGTTACCCTGTTCGCTACTCCAATTTTAGTACCACATTCTGCTTTAAAAAAAAAGTCATCCGAAAAAAAAAGAATCATATCTTATCACCATTTCATTCCGTTCCGGCCAGTGCCACAGTTGCCTGCTGGGAAGTGTACTACCGGCGTGGGGTTGTCGTATTGATTTACAACCCACCACCGTTCGTCGCCAGCTTGCTCCAAACCCTTCCAAACCTTTCCCAATGTGCCGAAAACGGAAGAATTTCAATCGATTGAAAGTGGTCAAACGCACACTCAAACGTGATCGAGCCATTTGGGCCGCGATAAAGCAAACGCAAAGCATCAACGCGCGAGCCGAGCGATTAACGCGGGCGATCGGGTAATAAGCTTGTTAGTAAATTCTATTTTTATTTTTTTATTCTTACACCACTGGGGCTTTCTGCAACGGAAATTGCACCGCCATTATCGTCGCTTGGGCAGGGCGCGAAAGGCTTTTAAGTTATTAACAAGCAGTTGAATGATTCAATACGCGAATCCCTCCTAATCAGGTAGAACTGTTCCAGTGTGTGTGTGTGTGTGTGTGTGTGTGTGTTTTTTCTTCCCTTGTCATTCCATATCAATTCATATCAATCAATTACGGTGGCGTTCTTTTTTTATCTTCCGCGTTTGCACCGCAGCAATTCCGCTCGTCCACTGTCCAGCGCGTATGGCAGCGATGGCAGTGCTTCTAACGTGGCGTTCCGTTTGATTGGCCCTAATTAAGCAACCACTTCGAGCCGACAGGCCGCCATTTTGCGACCCCTTGCTAGCCCCCCCCCCCCCCGAAATTGGCGGTAAATGATAAAAAAATACGCACCAACACGATAGAATACTAGCAATACTAAGAAGAAAGAAAACACGAACCAACCGAACCACACACAGCCCAGACAAGCTTCCGTTTTGTTTGTCTAGGACCGAGCGTCAGGGGAGCGTGCGGTCTCGCGCGAAGCCAATCAATCAACGCGCGCGCTGTACGCGCAACAACCCGAACCGCAAAGAGCGCGCAACATCAACACTACACACGGCACATCGATCGCGGCGATCAATCTCTAGTGGGAGAGCGGGATGCGCCCGGCGATGGGTGCTGTCCGTCTCATCATAACGCGCCCCTGTCACACGGTTGGTTGACACGTGACGGGAGCAAGAGGGTAGGGGCAGCCAAAAAGGGAGGAGGATTTCCCGATAGTACAAGCCGCAGGAAAAAAACACCGGGAAGAAACAGGAGAAAAAAAACACCGGGACACTTCTACTTTTGATTGGAACGGCCTAAAACTGGGCTGTGATTTGGAAATGCCCGGTAGTTGTACGGTACCAACACGTTGTTCTTATCAGCAGTGGAACGGCACTGTCACTGTCACTGGCGCAAACAAGACACTAAGACACTATTGATGATGGTTGATTGATCGGCTTCACAAACCATTGGAGGAAGTCGTTGTGTAAGAAATAAGACTTAAGGGCACATAATGCTCTCCAAAAGCAAGACGGTGTGCTATGATATATTGCTTCAAATTAGCGCATCACTCCCGTCGTGTATAGCATGTGGGATCGTCCAAAAACACCCCCTCGTCGTTAGTTCGCTTATGAGGCGTAAAACGAGAGCACTGCGGCACTCCACCGTTAGTTCTAAAACTGTTTATAATTAGAGCAATTTAATGAGCATAGCTAACGAGAACCGTATCAAGAAGCGGGCAAAGGGACGACGATCTAGTCTAGTAACGTGCCGGTCGGTTTTGATTAGTTTGGGTAGGAAATCAACGCAGCAACGACACACACGAGCACCCATGTCTGGGCTGACATTTCTAATGCACTCTTCTTTCGGGGTGTTGGGAACTGATGTTTCGCTTTCGATTCCAGCTTAATTGACATGTGTTGACAAACGTTCTTCCTCATTATGTCGGTGGCGTGTCCGGGGTTGTAGATGTGAATTAAATCAGTCGTCAAAACCTACTTTTGGAGATACATTGGAGCTGCCATTTGTATGACGCGTTTAAATAAAACGCAATTAAAATACCTTTACTTCAATGAAGAAGGAGAGGTCATACTTGCAGACATGATCTGAACGAAACAATTTTAAAAAAAGCTGTTTTATTTAGCATTCATTTATGGATCGATTCGATCAAGATCGACCATAACTGATGGAAATTCAGCAGCAGCCAACAAGTACATTCCCGCATACTTTCTTCTGGTGCATATACAACGGTTGCCATTTCAAATTCTGAATTCGTTTCGTTTTTGTGCGTTGTTGTGCCTGTTTCCTTCCAAACAAGGATATGAAACCAAACTTGGTTATGAATTCTGAATTTGGTTCCTTCTTACGTTGAATGCTGAAGAAGCGTACTGTGCTTGAATTATAATTCTGAGGGTGATTGATGGTGTAAAATACATTGAAATACACAACACACTATAAAAATTCTATTTCTTTTCTTATCAAAAAAAAAGAACAGCAAAAATAGTATGAAAATAAAATAAAAATCAATTTACACAGCGTTCCAAGCGTTCCATAAAACGATCGACGTACACGATCGACAGTGGCTTGTACGAAGGGGCACACCAACCACCCATAAAACCCCCCATTGCCCGAGAGGCTCGTTTCCATTGGCCATGGCCTGCTTGAGGCGGGTGATAGTAGCACTCCATGTCCATGCAAGCTCCATTTATGGCCAGGCGGCACGGTACGGCCTGTCCGTGCACCACGTGTCGCAAAGAGGCAAAGAGTCGTGATTTTATGTCGCACATTACCGTTCTTGCTGCAGGCACCGGAGCCTGTTAGCAAGCTTTTTTTTTTGGAGAGGACAAGCTTTTCTTGCTTTGGTTTAAAGATATGCAGAGAAACAATGGAACAAGCAACAGCAAAAAAAAAAAGAGGAGCACGAAAGGTTTTTAGTGAGAGTGATCAATCGTTAGGCATTCAATGTCTTCCAGTTTATTGGCGGCCGGAAAGCAGAATCCCATCGACAGCTGCATCCATTGTTTCTTTTTTTTCACTCGGTGCCGTTGCGAGCAAGGAAAGCGTGCAAGATCGAGAAAATGCCCCATACAGAATACGAAGAAAAACATAAAAAAGAGGTGAAATATGCTTCACCGAAGCGGCAGGCCAGTTCAAGCATCATCATTCATAAGCAAGAACGATGTTACTGTTCTGCTGGCACGATGCAACGAGCTGCAGTTTTGCAACGATGGAGGGAAAGTGCAGAGAAGGAATTGGGAGAAAAGCAGAGGAGCAAGGTGTTGATCGTGTGCAGCTTTTTTGTGTGAGAATGTGTGTGTGTTTGGAACCTTTTCGCTTCACCTCGTTTGTTGCACACAACAGCGCGAAGGTGTTGAGGCGAAATGCGTTTCCACCCGTTGCACCACTGCACACACACACACGTTCATAATCACGTTAATTCGCTCCTCGTTCCCGGATTGATTTATTTCCTATTATTACGGCCTGTGCACCACGAGGGTTTGGTGTTGCCTGTACTTCACCTAGAGCAGTACAAACCTTGTTTCGCAGTGGGGCAATATTTTCTTCCAACATTGCGCTTTCTTGCTCGAACAGAAACACATAAATAATACACAACACTCTAGCCGTGTCTCTCGGCGGAGGGGAATGGTACGGGACCTGTTTGAACGGGGGGAGCCTGGGCGAATGCGGGCATCCGATGCATCCGATCCTGGATGCATCCGCACAGAAGCGTGGTAATACGATTCGCTCTGCCACCTACCGCGCGTCGGACGGCACGGGATGGGATGATCTGGTCGGGTACGGGGCTCGGCAACAAACTCGATGAACCGGTTTCAATCGACACCTTCGACTCCCCTGTGCATGTCTTTGTGTGTGTGTGTGTGCGTTTTTGCTTGCATTCCTTTGCGATGTTGCAAAAGATGAGTGATTTTTTTTGTTTTGTTTTTTGTTTGCTCTCAAGACAAGGCTTCTCTGCTTCGTTTGCTTGGCGTTGTTTTTGATTCAATACGGAGGCGGCTACATAAACGGCGGCTCTGAACACCGATGACGGTTCCGATGATCGATGACATGTAAAGCATCGATTGTAATTTAGTGGCATTTTTTAATTAGTATGCCAGTACTTCAGTAAACTGCGCCGACAAAGTCTTTGCAAGAGGTTGCATTTGTGTTTTTTTACAATTATTTTTTCAAACATAACGAATTTCAAATATTACAAATATTCAAATAAACGCGATTCTACAGAACTATATAAGAAGTATCCTGAGTAGTAAAACTTTGATCCGAATCACAAAATGTCGCAACATATCATTTAAAGTTCATCATTGCGTCACTAAGAATCGAGAAAGAGTACCATATTCTTCGCATTCAGACAATCAAGCTCGTCCATCGAGAGAACTATTTAGATGAAAGATGAAATATTAAACGCATCTTTTGACATTTTTAGAATATAAAATAAGTTGTATCTATTCTGAGTTCAATAGAACGAAAGGTTTTGGCATAGGATTTGGTAAAAAAAATTTTTAATCAAACTATTTACCATTTCGTAGATTTCTTCTGCATCGTAATGAAGTGAAATGTGTAAATAACACAAGGACAGGTGCCACCGCTAACTCGGTATACTTAAGCCTTCAAGTGCCGTTTGTAAACAAAGATGATAAATATTTTGTCAACTGTTTCTCTTCTGCATTCAAGTGCTTCTCAACAGAACGAACCGGTAAAGCGCAAGCCTATGATAATATTCAAATAATTGTGCTTTAATTTGCCGACCGTCTGCGGCACCTTTTGATTGGTGCGCTGTTGCGCTAGATACAGTATTTCTTGCTGGTAGAAGCGGGCAGAGGGCTAGGCGAAAGAGTAAACAGACTAATTACTACACCCCGTAGCTTAATCCTGCTGGTAGTAAAAGAAGCATTGTGTTTTACTTAAAGACCGCCAGATGGAAGCTTCTTCAAACACATATTTTACCTGCGAGTCTGCGCTAGAATTGCACCAGTGTTCAGCTGGTCCCTCGGAGCTGGCAAGATAGTACCGCAACAGTACCGAAATGTCATTTGCCCTCTGTCAACAGCGGCTGACATCCAAACGCAGCTCGCCGGCACACGATAGCCAGCAGAACGTACATACAGCGCGTGTGGAGTTGCTGTCAAAAAAACTCCCCAAACACACCAAACTACAGTATCGGTGGACCAGAGGGGGACCTACTGTCATCAAACATACGCGATCAGTGGCAGATAAGCAAACCACGCACACACACACACACACACGCCGGGTGACATCTTCACTGCACTCTGGTACGCCTTTTTTTATCAAAAGAACAACATTATGCATTGTGAGAAGGTAGCAGCAGCGGCTGATAAGCGAAAACTCGACCCCTTTTAGGGAAGGTAACTCTGCAGCTCCTACTCCCAGCCAGTGTTCGAGGATCAGACCAACAGCGAAGGAAGATAAGCGGCTTCTTGTTGGGCATTTTTATGTGGTTCGCGTTGGGTGTTTGTTTTTTTTTTTCGGTGCAACATTTCGTAAACATTTACTTACTGATAAGCACCTTACCCTTACACACAGAACTCAACCATCCACAGATGTGCCGATGGTGCTCGATATCCATTTTCGTGAGGCGAAGGAAAAGAGTACACTGGCTCCAATTATATTACCCAAAACGTAGGAATTGTTCGTCGCAAGAACAGAACCCGCCCGGAGCCCACCGTACGGGAGGTGTCATAAACGGAGGCAATTGTGACTACCAGGAAAAAACAACATAGTTACTGCCCTTTGGGGGAGGGCTAGCATGCCGCCCATTTTCAGCAAGTCAAACCGACCTACAGATCCGCCACACCGACGCAGCACCGGAAGCGGCATCTCGTTAAGCGAAGTCGTAAAAACAACACAAACACACACAACCTTTTCTGACAAAAAAAAAAAAAAACATCACGCGACCAAGACGACGGAAACAACGAAAGACTTACCGAAAAGTTCATCTGCATCGACGAGCCGGGCCACCAGCACGATCACGGTGAGGACCGCCGGTATGCCCCAGGCCGCCAGCTGGAACAGCGTGTCGTGGGACGAGTTCGGCTTTTCCGCGTGCAGATCGGCGGGCGAGGTAAGGTCGGTGCCGAGCAGCCGGCGGACCGATTTGCTCCAACGCAAACAGAGGATCGCCCACCTGCAAGAAAATAGGGGGGGAGAGAGAGGAGAAAAGTAAATGGTTAGTATAGGATAGGACACGCCAAGGAAGGATGGTTTACGACCGTGTGGGAAGACAGTGGTAGCCAAATTAAGTTGGGGACATAATGCTCAATATTACACCTCTCTATGATAATAGTGGAATTCATTTCTTTTTATGTAAATTTATTATTATGGCATTTTAACTTTTATTTAGTGATTTTTCAATTCGTAGACTGTAACTGGAATGGAACATAAAGGCAATTGCGTTGAAAAATGTATTGAAAAGTATTCAGATAAAGCTCAGATCAGATATCAGATAATTCAATTCAGTTAAGATCATAAATCAAACAACTGTTTAATTGATTAAGGCTGATTTTCCTTTGTACAAACTATTAAAATATACAAAATTTGCTCCTTGATCACAAACATTGTATAAAGTAAATAAGTTTTTAAATATATATATGGTTATTGAAATGTACGCGTCATTATTTGATACTAATACATTCATTTTTAGATAGTGTGAAAAATTAAGAGAAATAAAAACACTCGCTTTTGAGGACTATCAATAAGACCTTTGATAATATACATTACAAGTAGTATAATTAAACATTAAACTTCTTTTAGAATTGTCTAAAAGTATGCAAAAAATGAATTTAGGATATTTTTAAAGCTTTGATTGAGGCTTATAAAAGAAATTCGATCAATAAAAGAAAAATAGCTAAAACAAAGAATGACTAAATTACTCATTTATTCAAATAATCACATGATCGTATCCCTACAATCCTTCCTGCATTCCCGGCTAACGAATATAAATGTGTGAAAATCGAACTGTGTAACAATGTTTAGCATCAAAAGATTAGTTTGCGTCTTTCCTCTCTTATTCATATATATTTAATGCAAAAATGCTACATTGTTGTGAAACCAATAAATTAGACTCCATTCAAATCCTGATTCAAACGGCCACCAACATTCCGCAAGATGCAACCATAACTCCGGAACCAATACCAACACAAACGAAAACCTCAAAAAAATGAGCAGAAAGAAACAGAAAAAAACGCCCGGGCGGCATTTTTATGCGATATAAAGTCAAAACCAGTAGCCGTCGGTCGGTCGAATCCTTTCCGTTTTGCCCTGGAAATCCACCACTACTTCCTTCGCACCATATCCAAACCCACACACCCACACACCCACACACAAACACCCCCTCGTGCCGGGAGCATCGGAAGGTTCGGAACCGAGCATAAAAATCCTCCACGCCTTGCAGGAAGCGGCACGGCACGACGGGCAGTGAAGCAAAGCGAGCGAGAAAAAATCTAATTAGTTAAGTCTATTTTTACATGAAACATTTACCGTGCCCGATTAGATAAACGGTTTGCGTGCGACTGTATCCATGTGTGGCTGTGTGTGTGTGTGTGTGTTTGGGGGAAGGGAGTGCAGAGAAGCTTCGGTCGATTTAATTCGGCTTTCTTTTCACCGTTTTTTTTACTTGCCGTTTTGGGGTCTTCATTCGTCGCGTTCGACGTCGCTTTGCCCGGGCATGAAGCCGTTTGTCATTTGGGGAGGGTGGATTTCTAACCCCCCTCCCGACACATTCTACCCCCATCCGGTAGGACAGGGACAGCAAAAAAAAAACGAGCAGCGATACACATAAACTACAACCACTCGAGGGAAGGAGGATCTCGAGCGAGCGAGAGGCAAAGAGAGATTTAATTAAAATATGCCAGATAAAATGGTGCGATTAACGACACACTGCCGCAACGGATTATGACAGGCGCGGGTTGTGGTGTTGACGGTTTTGGCGGGTTGTTGTTTTTGTCCCTCACATTGCGATCGATCGCGCACGTCTTGCTGGTTGTTTTGCCCACGGTTTGACCTTTAGCGGCTAGTTAGTGCGTGTGCTGTGCCGATGGGTGTGATGGTATGGTGCGATTATTTTGAACAAACTAACGATTATGTGAGCCGCTTTGCGTTGGAAAAATGTGCGCGCGCGAGAGGTCGTAAACTTGAACCGGGAGTTAAATCATCAAAGGTTTAATAGAGCAATGTTGTTTACTTTGCAATTTATGGGAGAGAAAAACAACAAGCTAGATTGTTTTTTCAATACAAAAATAAATATTACCCTTCAGTAAGCGCCTGAAGGTAGGCAATTATTAAATGATCGAAATTATTGAAATCGTAGATCTTGTCGTTGGAAAGTAACTATTACCATCATTTTTTAAATATTGGTTAAATTTACGCATTATACTTTTTCCTGTTTGAAATTGATGGAAGAGTTTTTAAATATTTCATTTAGCTTTCTAACCCACACCTCAGCAATATGTTATCCTTAACGAAACAAATCACACGGTGCTTAATACTCCCCTACTTTAAACCATACCGCACCACAAATCCAAAGAAAATGCATTTCACCTGCCTCATCACCTGCTTTCCCCAAATTCCCTTTCTACGCTAGCTAATGAATAGTCGAAACGTTTCTTCCTAACCATGGCCAAAAAATATGCACCTCATGCCACTGCCTTTTACCCTTCATCACGGCTTTTCAGCGACCCCGCTTGATTGGGTTTGCTTATAAATTATTGCTCCCCTCCCGTTGGCCCCTTTGGCCAGTAGAGGTCATTATTTATTGGCTGATTAATTTTCCAACATCACAAAAGCCCGCCCGAAATGGTTTTCGCCCCGCTTGCTGCCGACAACGATTTTGTGTTTTAACGATGTGTCAATCGATTCGGTTGTATCGCGAACGGATCGCACCGCAAAGCGGGTACCCAGGGAGTAGGGAGGGAGTTTAATTAAAACTTCGCTCCGGATTCGAAATTAATGGTTGCGGTTTCGGGCTTGTTGCGTTGCGCTATCAAATAATTACATCAGATTAACACATTACTCACAGTACGCGGACGTGTAACAACTTGTGGATGAGTTTAAAAAGGGTAGCCGCATTCGTTGTATATTTTTGTTTTTAAGAAACAAGGTATCGATTGGTGCAAATGTACGTCTGAAGTATGTGAAGATCATCTTTTGAAGGTACAACACACTTTCAACACTTTGTATTGAGGTTTTTGTGCTCAGACAAAGTCACGAATGTAGGAAGAGTGCTTCACACATCACCCAAACCAAGCCGAGGATCTTACAACTGCCTATTGTCCCGCGGTTGGAATAATGGAAACATTGGAAGAAAGGACAAAGATATCGCTTTCATCGATATAGGAGAACCGGTCATGGCAAAATCAAATGGAAACCAAATTTTTGACAGTTTTTCATGAGAAGCACCACACAAAAGATCGCCTAGAAGCGATTAGAGCCTCGAAGCGAGACCACGAAGAAACCACGCAAAACGATCCGATCCGTCAGCGGTCCGCGTTCCCTAAACGTATCAGATTCGAATGATAAATGGTTCGCCCGGGTCGTGTTGATTGCATCTAGCCGATAGAGGAGATAGAGGAGCGCGATTGGAGCGCAAACACAAAACCCCTACCCTGGGCATGGTGTACACGGTGTGGTGTAAAGAGTTGAGGATATGTTCGTAGTTCGTTTGTCAAAAGAGGTTGAACGAAATGATTAATACTTTGCTCGCTTCGGGTGTTTTTTTCTTCTTCCTCATACACCATTTCACAATGATCGTCCAGTTAGGTAAGGCCGATCGTGCAAGAGCAGATCACAAGATGAAGAACTCCACGAGCATCCAGAACGATTAACTGAAATGACGTGTGCGCTCCGATCTTCTCTCCAGAAGACGAAAAGCTCTCCATCTCCATCACCATTGGGCGTACCATTGCGAGGATCAATTAAGCTTCTTGGCGCATCGATCTGACCGGCCCTGGGAGATTGGTCCAGCGACTCAGAAGTACTTCCATCACCCAACGTCCGGTTAGTCGGTGACGACAAACAAACGTGTGGCTATTTTTCTTCCCATCTTTAAGATGGCTCTCGATGACGAGACATCATTTATCAATGTGGCTGATTGGCGTACAAGATGTCCATGTGTGTGTGTGCGACTAAGGGTGCTCACAGCACAGCGTTGGCATTCGCAGTGGTACTTCAAACCTTCAACTCCTTCAACTTCAGACAACTCCGTCTTCCTCGCAGCTATCCAGTCTGGGAACGCTTTGATGTGCTGCTTATTTACACTGATCGATTGTGCGGCAGATTGAGAGACACAAACACGCACACACACACACACACACACATGCCCTGTCGGCGAGTCAAGATTGTTCAACCACTGGACACTGCTTGTACTGCCAACACCTCGCGCCTATCAATCCCGATCCCGGTGCCCGATAGGCTACTAGACAACCGGGGTCATCGTATTCTTGCCGCGGGCAGCTCCAACTTCTAAGCTTGTACAGGTTCAGGCATTTTTTTTTTTGCCTTCAACCCACAGCCCAACCACGGTTCGTGTTCGGCCTACTGAAAGCAACTCAACCCCGTTCCGTCACAAGCATCCAAAACCGCCGCCGTATCGGTTCGCCGGCTGTCAAAGATGACAAATTGTTGCCCTGATAAAGGTGGAAATTAAATTCTCCGCTGCTTTCCAGCCCGCGCGTGAAGTTGGGTCGTGAAGTTTGGGGTGGGTTCGTTTTTTTTCTACCCTCCACAGTTTGTCTCTGTCTCCTATCCTTTCTACGCGGCAGTTCGTTCCTCCAGTGTGTCGAGTGTTTCCAAAAAAACAGCTCTGCTTTGCTGCGGCTCGATCGCGACAAGGCGCGCAATAGTTCCAGCACATTTCGTTACGCTCCGATTCAGAGTCAGACGGGGCAAAAGCAAACGTCGTTGTGTCGTCGTTGCCGTCGGTTTGTTATTAAGTTATTTCATAACCTCACTCCTGCCCAGATTAACGCTTCCACGCGCTTCCTGAAATCATAATCGCATGCTCAGCGCCTGATAACGACCAACCGGACACGGTAGACCGAGCTCGGCTCGGATTCCTCGATATCGTTCGCACGTCGGAATAGATTTGTCGAGGTTTTGTTTACCTTACCGGAGTCAACAGCGAGATTAGCATGCTGATCAGTGCCGGAGTGGAGTGGATTTTGGAAGCCGAGAGTGCTCTGCCGAAAAGGGAGCTTTTCTGAAAGCCTTACATCAAACAAGCAGCCAAGCTAAGAGATAAATATGTAAGCAACAGAGGATTTAAATTTGTACTTGTTGACAAAGAAGGGATTGAATTCAACACGACCGCACCTTATATCTTCTTCGAGAAGCATAACATTCACTATTTATGATCCCAAACCACACAAAGCAACCTGATGCAGCTGTCCAGAGTAAACGAATCTGCTAATTTCCATGCATTCTTCCTCCATTATACATTTGCGTCACTATAATCTTCACTCATACGATAGACAGCTGCACGTCCTTTGGATACGGCTTTGTCTCGTCCATAGGATAAACTACCCTTAAACCTATTGGAGCTGATGATCCAAACCAAACTGGGTGAATCATTAAATTGCTATCGCAAAATTGGACATTCAATTCTAATCAAGATGCCCAAAAGGGGGAAAACCCCCCACAAAACAGCACACAAACACACGATCAACCGTCGATCGTATGGGGTGCATTTGTGATGCCGAATAGGTTCTCGCTACACCTTACCCATGAGAAACAGACATACACACAGCAGCAGCTAACCAGCAGCTTGTTAAGTTTGTTTTTCGCTGCTCCAAATTGGAGCTGCTCTGGCTTGGAAACCGTTTTGACTTTATTATACCCTTTGCGAGCGAAATTGGGATCTCATTCCGTCCACCTAGACGTTTATTGATTTCAACTTGAAGGTTTCAAAGCTGAGCTGGAGGATAAAAAAAACACACAAACACACAAACACACATATAGGAAGAAGATCATGATCACTAAACAACGCCATCAACGCCATCGCCGGCTATCGATGAGGATCTCGATTCCAATTCCTTTCCACCTTCCCGTCCGCTGCACGTTGCAACATTCAATCAAAACACCTCCACAAAGACCAGAGGATGGTCGTCCCCAAAGGGGCCTGCAGGCCAAATTCCAGCTGCCGTAAACTGACCGGCCCATCCTGCTTTGCTCAATTCCCCCCGCATTCGAATCGTAAGGAGGAAAAGGCCTCATCAAACAACAATCAAAGCAGCAAGAAAAAAGCGACCCCAAATGCGTTAGCTCCACCGTTTGTACGGGATAGAGAGAGAGAGAGAGAGAGAGAGAGAGAGAGAGAGAGAGAGAGAGAGAGAAACGTGGTGAGCAACCGAAGGAGGGAAATCGTTCAAAATCTTAATCGCTTTATTTTGTAGATTTTATTCCGCATTTATTTTTATTAATTAAAATTTATGACCCCATCGTGGATCAATTTATGGGACCGAGCTCGGGTGATTGGATCCGGTGGAAAGGTTGAAATGTGTTTGAATTGCTTTTTGAGTATTCCGGTGCCGGGCGCGTTGCTCGGCACTTCTTCTTCCAAACTTATCTACTTTCAATCGAGCAAGGTGAACAGGGGGCCGTGCCATCGCTATGGCAGCTCGAGCTAAGGTATCAATAAGGAGTGAAGAGGCTTCTCACTAATCCACCATCAGCATCGCCAGTTTATGATGCGGTGTATGGTTCGGCATGAAGCTTGCCATTGCATTGAGCTGTCCAGCAACTCTAGAGGCGAGCTTTGAAGTTGTTGTGTAGGATGGTTTAAACTATTGCCAAACTAGCATCTCGAAAGAAAACGACCATTTGACGACCGTTGATGGAGGCGAGGCTGTCACAATATTTCGCTTTCGGCTCGGAGTCGCTTATCTGATGGCTTCGAACTAGTTTTGCTGTTCTAGGCAGTGTCGTCTTCGTTGGAAAGGCCACGCCACTTTAATGCCACGCTAAATCATTTACTTTTCTGTTCATATAGTGTTGGTCCAATTCTTCTTATTAAATGTTTTCTTGTGACATTTTAAAGTACGATCAATCTATTTTATTGTAAAATAGTTCTATATCAGCTAGGAAATATAAAGACCGATGGATATCCGATTTGCATCAATCCACGCAATTACCAGTGCACAAGCACACAAAATCAGAGGTATAATGTGTTGAAACTCATATCAACGAATTTAAAAACAAGATTTATAGGACCATGTTTCATTGCACTTGTTAACTATATAGTTTTTCATCTTGTGTAGACTTACTATGAAGTCAACTCAAACTTTCAAGTCTGATTTTGATCGTTTATACTACAACATCATGACATGAAGAATCAATAAAGCCAGGGTTGTCACTTATTACAACTGTAACAAACCCTGAAAAAGGTTTAAAATTTCTGGATAGTGTGTTGGTATTTTTACGGAATTCTGTTCAACGGATAAATAATCTTAAAAATATAAATAAAGTAATCAAACCGAATTGGAGAATGTTGATCATTCCCGATAAAAAGCCAGTAAAAAATGACACTAAAACCCCTATACACACGTTCCTTTTAGCGAAGCGAATATGTATGATAGATTTTATGTTTCCTAGCTGTCCAATATATTACGTTCATTCCCCTCCCTTTACTGTGGAAACAGATCGCCCTCCATTTTTTACACGATCGCTCTTAACAAAGAACAACAAACAACGGTTCAGCGCTATACCCCGGCACCCTTTGGAAATGATCTTTGATTTCTAATGCATAACAATCAACATACACTCGCTGCTCCCTTTCTCAAGCTGCCGCAGCTTCACCATAACCCAACGCTGATTTCGATTCTGTCGAATCAAAATGGTCTCAAAATCGATAAACCCGATCAACATCGCCATGGGTCGTGATCGTGAAATGTAAATCTTCCCACAATCAGCACCATCCCGCACCACTCTTTTCTCCCCGATCGCGATCGTTTCTCCCGCTGTGCAAACTGAGCAGCCCGATCGCGGGAGGGCATCAACAAAGAGGGCTAGAGCACGAGCGGCACGAAAATTATCATACACCGAGAAGGAATAATTTTCCTATAAAAGCAATCTTCAGCGATCGAATAAAAGGCCTTTGCCGTGACTTTCGGGGCCGGACCGGACAGCTCGTTACGGAGCAACCGCAGCGGCAGCACTCCAGCACCATCGGACGACGTGCGCGAACCCGAAAGGGGCGTTACCTGTTGATGTCTGTTGTTCGTTCCAGAATAATAATGGATGCTGGTGCGCCGGCCAGCATCCAGCCGGCCATCTTGCCTCGTTCGCTCGCTTCGCTCTGTGTATAAAAGGGGGGCTCGTTTGGCGGGCTAAAGTTGGAATGTAATTATTCTCAACAAGCCTTTCGACATTTCTGCCTACGTTCTTTCGGTTCTTCGGGTTTCGCTTATAGGCAGCGTCTTCTTGCTCCCCCATCTCCCGTCTCCCATCTTTCATGCTTCAGATTGGGATGGATGCTCCCGGCCGCCCAGGTTGAAAAGGGTGGGCAGCATACGGCGAAAGAAGTAGAAGAAGAAAAGAAGAAAAAACGGCACAACCACACAGCCACAGCGAAAGCATCGCATTTGCAGGCTGCTTAGCGTGCCTGAAATCCAATCTGACACCCCGAGCAAATCATTCCCTTTTTTTTTTGTTTCTTCGCCCTGCACCCTTTCGCCACATGCGTTAACGTGAAAAGCTTCTCCACAAGCCTCTCCTTACCCCAGCACTCCTTAACGCCAAAACAAGCTATATTTTTATCTTCCCTCCCCACCACGGGGAGCCTTTCCTCCTTGCTCCACCGTTGCGTGGGCAATATTCTTGTCGCTCGTTTTGCTTGTTTTCGCTTCGCACTACGCCACCAGTGCCCCGAAGGTGTCGACCGAAAGTCGCCCATAAAGATTACGGCCAGCAGTTTGGGGCGAATGCAGTCAGAATATCAACTGAGGGAACGCAACCAAAAGAAACCTCCCCAGGATAAAAGCATACACAAGTTACTCGTGCAAAAAAAAAAGCAAGCATAAACATAAAACGACAACGAAAATCGAAGTACGGTTTCCCAATCTGATGCCCATCTGGTGGACGGAACTGGTGCAACGGAGGAGCGGAGAGAGCACATACTGGAAGGTGCTTTTTTGACACATTTTCGAAAGTGTTAAAACCAACAACGGCCAGATTATTTCCAGCTGGAAGCATTCCTGGGCCAAACTGGGAGGGATGGGCGGTTGATCATGAGGGAAGCCACATTTTTCACCATCCCATTACCACCTTCGATGTGGTCTTGAACTTTTTGTTTTTTGATGCTTCTTTTCCTGGCAGCTTGCCCACTCACATCATCATTCCATCGGTCGTATGCAGTTTTATGTGTGCGCGAATTGATCCGCAAGTCAGCGGGCGAAAACCAAATCGAACGGATTACGATCTTCTGCTGCGTTGCAGTTGCAGAATGCAACTCCGGAACGAACGGGTGAGACAGAGGGGAAGGGAAAGGTGCAAGTGCGTGCAGTTGCAGCGTGCGATCGCGATCGCTGAAATGGCACGCAGTTTCTTTTAAAGCCCTTTTTTCGCTCCCCGTCAGTTAGCAGTCGGATTTGGCATTATTCCTGACACTGACAGCAGGCTCGTTACATGTAGGTTTTAGATTAATCTTTCATCCGTTCCATGGGGTGGGTGAAGCTGGCCAATTGGTTGGATTTTATTTAAAAAAGAGCTAATATTAGTATTTCAATTACTTGGAACTACTGTATATTGCTAATAAATATGTATAAATAAGGGGAAGAATTATTTAAATCATATTTTCCATTTCCAATCCAGTAAATGTAATTCGAAGAGTAAATTGAGTTTCAATACTTGTCATAAAATCACAGCAATAAAAGAATTTTTTTACGAGTAATCAATCTCTATAACTAACAGTTTTACTAATTATTACTTTTTAGAGTATTAATTATAGTATTAGTAATAACTGTTTTATTTTATAAAAACATCTCTTTGAGAATATTTTCTCTTTTATTTTTATCGATTTATTGAATGAAATTAACAGAATGAATGCAGTGTCCCTGAAAGTTGGAGGGAAATTTAAGTTCAAACAAAACTGAACCCGATGGACCAACCCGATCATCAAACACAATGATCACCATACAGACACAGTCTATTCGCTAAAACTCCCGTTCAACGATACATCAGCAGCCACAGCCAAAGCAATGGCTCCATGTCCACGGCTTTTGATTTATGGTACTGCCACGCTACCCCGTACAAACAAACCATAAATCGTACGATGCATTAAAGATGCATTAGTTCCATTCGTGAAACGGGTCCGATCAATCGAACATATATGCAAATCAGCACAATAAAGAGAAGGTCCAGGACGCATCTCCACTGCACTGCGAAATGTCTGCCATGAGCCGATGACATTTCCATTGTCGATCGGGGAATGCGTTTTTGCAACACTACCCTTGATCAGTTTCCCCCGCTCGAAAAGGGAGTTTGACAGCTTGATGCTTTGTTTACGACAAAGTGCTGTTTACAGCGGGGTTGTAGCAGATCATACGAAAGTTCCGAATAACAGAAGTCTGCACGAGCCGCACTTTGTCCTATGTCCTGGCCCCCTCCCTGTGGAGAGTCTATACTATCGGTAATGGATGTTACTGCTACTGTCAAAAACAACATTGCTGCCCAGAAATAGATGCATCAGCACCGCTGTCAGACAAACCTTCGAAGAATTTACCAAAAGGCACGGAACAGTGCTACACATTTTTTGTGTTGCTGGGAAGGAACATAATTCCAAGACCTTCTATTTTCTGCCTGTACACTGTCCAGCTCACTCCCTGCATGCCGTCTAGGGTTGCTATAATTGTTCCCTACCGAAGCTAGCCTACGCGATCACACAAAGCAAACCAGACGGGAAGATAGATCCTCGTCGAAAGACAACGGTACACGCGTAAGCGTAAGGGCCGACAGTGCCGCCGTCCGACCCAAGCAACTCGATCCCAAGGCACGGCCATGTTTGGCCTGTCCAGGGTTTTGATATTTATGTTTTCCCTTCCATCTCCCTCGTTCGGGTCTCGTTAGTCAATTCCGTTTTGGCCGGTCTGTTGCTTTGGTCTCTGGAGCACCGCGTGGTTCCTCTCGGTCGCTTTTTTTCTTTCTTTGCTCTTCGAAAACAGATCACGGTCGTCGGTATTTCGCTCGTTTTAGATGTGAAGGAATTTATGTTGTTTTTTTTTTCTTCACCATATTCTGTACATGGAGAGTTCCTCGCAACCCAGGAAGGATATTGAGCGCTTGCGCGCGCGCGCGCCAATGTCTTTCTTGGGAGAGAAAGAAAATGCAACAGAAAGGAGAAGGAAGTAACAAGAAAACAGCTCTCCCGATCATCCAAAAATGGTTCGAGCCTAACGAACATTACCGAAATTGTATCTTATCTCGTCGGGCAAATGGCGTACGCGCGCGCTTGTTTGCATTTTTTCCCCTCCGAGACGAAGTCCTTTTTTGGGAAGCCCCGGTGCGTTCGTGCCGTTTCTCGTTGTGCGCAAAACCATATTTCCCTCATTTGGACTTGCAAGGGATGTTTTTTTTTTGTGGATGTTCCTTTTCCAATATTTGGGCAATGAATTTCTAGCGGTTTCGGGACCTTTGCTTTGATCGGTCCCGTAAAAGTCAAACCGCTGCCAAGGAAAGCCTGAGCGGATAAGAGCGATTTGTTTGCCGATTCTACGTACCGCTCATCCCATCTTATGACACTTTGCGCTGCATTGTTGATGGCGGCTTCAGAGTCGCACTAAAACAAACAACAAATGGGACCCTTCAGGCGCTGCAGGACGGAGCGTTAAAGTTCAAAGGGACAGGGTCCTTTTGTGAGTGTGTTTTTTCCCCTTAAACTACCTGCACAATTCTATTGAGAGTCTCCGAAACAGAGCCTGAGTGCCAAGTGTTCATTCTTATCCTTCCTCCGAAACCCTGGAGTCCGTGCCATACACAATTAGACACTCTACAAAGGGATTACAGGTGACAGGCCCGGCAAAAGAAGCCGCCAACCAGCGGTACCTAACTACCTTTAATTCTTAATCCGGACAAATCGTTCACCATCCCCGGGCCATCGGTCATTCCCGAAGCCCCGAAGCCCCGAAGATAGATATGATAGAGACCATTTCACACACAAGAGTATGGAAAGCCTTCCCTGCATAACACCGGAACTTAACACCGCACACCGGCTTAAGGCCTGCGACAGCACGTCGCCAAAAAAGTCGGCCGTGGGGCTTGCGTCACTAGCAACGAAGCCACGCAGTGCACGAAAAGGTGTCAACTGGGAAGCAATGACCCCCACCCCGCTGCAAAGGCACAAAAAGCAGAGTGTCCGATGACACTGGGGGAGGGTTATATAGAAAGAAAAGGGTAAGCATGCGTGCGTACCAAGGTTTATAACACCCCTCGACTTGGTAGGGCTTCCCGTTCAAGGAAACGGTGCAAGGCTCGGGACAATCTCGGGAGCATGCCAGCGTATGCAAACGAATTGAACGGCTCCAATGCTTCCAACGTCGGAAGCCTTGGACCTTGTCATTACAACTACGTCCTGTTCACGATCTACTACCCACTGTGCATGGAGCAGTCCAGTGCTGGCAGGGACTGGTAAATCTTTACACGTTAACAAGTCCGGTACTTATTCGTACCTTAGCCCTCGAGGTGTGTAAGAGGTGGTACTACTGTGAAGAAGCAAGACAAAAAACCCGCTCCATTCCATCGATTCGCGTCAAAAGAGCGTCTGTCTACGGGCGGGAGGAGGAAGGTAATACGATACCAAGCCTTCTTGCACACCAAGTTGTTTTTTCGCCTTTCATCTTCTTGTAGTTGCGAGCACGCTGCGTTTGGATAAACGAGGTAACAAGGAGGGAAGCAGTAAATCTTGTCCATCCAATCGGCCAGCAGCCTAACACCTAGCGAGCCCAGCCGGCTTGACCGTCTTCTTTGTGGCCTCCAACGGCACGACCTACCAGAGGCAGCAAAGAAGGAATAGAAGGCCGCAAACGCTTCCCTGAGACACTTGGCAACCTTGGCACATTATTTCCAGGCCCCAGTTTACCGAACCGGGGCTGAGAGCCTATTCTCGGGGATTACACTCTCCGCTCATGCATAACGAGAGTCATCCGTCAAGCACGACGCTCCACCGACCGATGGAGGACATGGAAGATCTCGCAAAGAAGAACCGCTCTTCCTGCCTCTTCCGTCTACACGTCTTCCCCTTTTAAAGGGTGCAAGTTTTTGCGCCACCATCACCAACTCCGATCGTTGTCGATCGAGGCAATCATCATCATCACCACCACCATCATCATCAGTTCTCTTGGGGCTTTCAGCAAGTTCTGCTACAGAGAAAGAGATATCGCGAGGAGATCTGGTTATCAGATATTCTGTATCGATGATTGGATGGGCTGGGGAGATTGGTTTCCCTTCCTCCCTCAAATTACTGTGTCGACGACCCTCTACAAACATGCCACCGGGGACCGCTCGGGACAGGTTCCCCGTGCACGTGCAATTAGCGAACGAACGCTAGCTAGATTGACTCGGTAAGGTTAGACGCCAGTCGCCCGCGTATATGGCTGTGCGCTGCTACGACGTTGGGGCTGACGGTGTAGCGAAACACACCGAGTCCCCGTGGCCTCCAGGCAGGTTGTAAAACCCCAACTCCCAACTTCCACCGCCGTGCCGCGATTAAAAATAGAGAAGCGCAACGGGAAACGGAGGCACCCGTAACGGCTCCCTGCCGATGGCTATGGTCCGGAACCGGCCATCGTTTATGACTTCTATTCCCCGCGCGCACATCTTCGCACCCTCTACCCCCGTGTGTCGCGGGACCTTTTCCGACAAGATTTTATGATCTGCACACCGGCACAGTGATTGAATTTGGTGCAGTAAACGAACGAGCACGGACGCCTGTCTCCCGTGCTTGATACGCCTGAACGGGCACGGAACCTTTTGATCGTCGCCTGGCGTGTGCGTCTTGTTTCTTTCTTTTTGGCAAACTTTCCTACACGCTCCATACGCTAACAAGCAATTAACGCAAACTTCTCCTCGCTCGGTAGATGATTTATCATCATCTCCCGCTTGTGGTGGTATTTGTTAACCGGTAAATTATTAACCCTCACTCGCAAGAAGAATCCTCACGAAAGCAGCTCAACCGCTTTCATTTCCAACACTTCAAACAGAACAGCGATGAGAAGAAGAAAAAACGGGTTACAGCGACGAAACTTAAATAGAAATTAGGATGTTTTTCTTTCCTACGGGAGCAAAGTTTGCGCACCACTTTTCTAGCTTCCTGTGGGCAAACAACCGACTCATGCAAGCAAACAGACTCAGCCCGGTGTGTGTGTGTGTGTGTGTGTGTGTGTGTGTGTGTGTGTGTGTGTGTGTGTGTGTGTGTGTATGCGCACACAAGGATGCCGAACTTTGTTGCCTACATTTCTCACCCAACCTGTGTGACAGCGTTTAACACAATGTACAAACGATTTAAACGACAAGCGACCAACCGACTCCGTCCCGGATGCAAACAGAACGTATAACGCCATTACGGTGGTGCGCGTACGCGAAGCTCACGGACCCTGTCGCTGTAACCGAAACCAGGTAAGGTACATATTTGACCAATTACTCAAATATTGATCAGTAGCATCCGGGCCCCTGTAGAGCTTTAAACAGCACACGTTCAGCAGCAGCAGCAGTGCGCTTTCTCGGACTCTCCGCCGGAATCGGGCTTAAAGTGGGCCCGCGATCGCCACCACCACGGATGGGTTTCCAAAGCCCCGTAACGACTAAGTAGCCGTCTGAAGTGGATGCGGGAACCGTGGAAGCCGGCCGTTTGCACAGAAATCGAATTCTGCAGCTATGTCAATAATGGTGGGGTCAACATACAACTACAAGGCTGGAAGAGATCGGAGCAGCTAACAACCGGGGGAGGTGCTGAACACCGCTAACAAACTTCGATCTTCCCAGCCTGGCCGGCTCAACAAACATCTCATGCAACATCTGAAACCGGAAAACGGGGATTCGAGTGGAAGATCGGGGCAAGATACAAAAGGCAGCCGGGAAATTGTAAATAAGAAGGCTGTTCACAAATACACACACGCGCACCAGCGCACGAACTCCGTTGGAGATCTCACAAAACCCTCGCAGGGTGAATCTCGCGTAGATCTTCCAAATCTTCCAAACGATGCTCAGGCTGATCCACGACATGAAACTGTGACTGCCGCCAGCTAATTATGATCGCTGGATGATTATGCTGGCCAGCGCTCGGCTCCAGGCATAACGTTACGCGGAAAGTTGATAATGATCAAGTGCGCGAGTGGATCAAACATTGAAGTACAGTATTGAGCAGGGTACAGTAAACTAGTTTACGTCACGTTTGCGTCGCTTCATTCCAATGTGATCGTGTACGGTGGAGGATCAAAAATGAGAGAAGACTTTGTTGGAGGAGTTATAGTGTTGAATGATCTTTTCAAGACATTCAACTCAATAAGGAGCATGTAGTTTTTAGAAAAGACTTAAGACTCTCGTAGATTTACAACTCAAAAAGGTTGTGTCATCCACTTACAATAGAAACTGTTAAGCTCAAAATACAACCAACATTTCTTGAAGATCTTTCATAGCCTCAAAGTCATTGGATGTGTTCATACTTCAAGTGTGGCATACTTCCAATAGAACAACAACAACAACAACAAAACCATTGCACTTCATTCCAAAGCATGCCGACCCGCTTCACAGCGAACCCGTGCCCGTGTTGTGTCCGATCTACGCCCCGTGCATCAATACGTGCCCGTCAAATCTCGATCGAACCGAACCGCGCTGAATGAGAGCGATTGATTGGCTTTCTTTCAGCACTCTTTCGATTTACGATCGCCGTTTCGTTTCCACCCATTCCACCGCCACCACAACAATGAAGGAGGCTCGTACACTTTAAGAGCCTTCTGGCTTTCTTCCGACGCCTTTTGGAGAGTGATGCTGGCGCTTTGCGTCTGCCCACTGGTGGTAGGGTGCGGCCGACGCCATCCATCCAATGGATGGTTCGCCAGCTCGAGGCCGCCATCGACAGGCTCGTCAGCCTCGTAACGAGTTGGCAATTATGGTGTGGTTGTTTTCGTAATGATTCAAATTTCACCCACCACCGGGGTAGCGGAGGGTTGCTGGGTGGCAGGACAAGGGTGACCGCTCCACTCGTTAGCGGTACGTTTCCACGTCTTCCTTGGCGGCCCCATTCCAAGGGGAGAGAGAAAGAGGGAATGAACCGTTCAAGTATTTTTCCCGATCGCATGAAACGTGCATCTTTTTGGCAAATCGGTACTTGCTTTCCACTTACCCCCAACACACACACACACAGACACAAACACACCGTCAGACATGTAAGAGAGTAACAGGCCTATGTACGTATGCGTGTAAATTGAACCATAATTGGGGAGTTGTCGGGCAGCAGCAGTAGGAAGCGAATAAGCGAGAAAATCCTCGTCTATTAGAAGCACTAACACACTGCACGCATTACAGCTCAGTGTGCCTTAAGAGTTGTAACTGTGAAGTCTTAAAGCTTCATCGAGTAGACAAGCTGCAACCAGTACACTGTCTGGTTACTAATAAGCTCAACCGGGTGAAGTTCATCAACCGTCGCTTTGTTGGCGTGCTCGTCACCGCGCCCTCGAGCAACCGCAATCGATGGGAAACAAACTGCACTTAATTATACTATTTTTTCAAAACCCACCGGCCGCTGCGTGAGCTCTGCAGCAAAAACAACGAACTTGCGTCGCATTTGCTTTGATTAATACGAAACAGCTACGAAACGGACTCCCATCTGTACACGCCGGACCACGTCTCACTCGCTGGAGAATAATAATAATCGTGTTTGATAGAAAGAATGTGCGTGAAAGAAAGCGTCGGCAGCCTGTTGATCCACACTTGATCTTAATCGCGCGTTGCCAGCGGTGACACAGCGAAGCGTAAAGCGTACTCCTTTTGATCGTGTCAGTTCGCGGCATCCCCTGCTGCGTGCTGCTATCGACAATCAAAATTCTCACTTCATTTAAGCTAATTTAAGTCCTCCATCAGTGGAGTGATTATTTATGCAACTTCCAAGCAACCGAACGGGCATCCGGTTCCGGCGGGGGAACGTCGCAGACGACGACAAGAGACACCCGAACGTCACACTTGAGCCCCTGGAGTGATGAAGAGACCGGCGAGAGTGGTTTCTCCTGAGAAGTGCGTCTTTTTTTCTACGCAAAACGTTAAAGTATCATATTTCCTTTACGCATCAAGTGAGGATGGCAGGCAGGAAAGACAAGAGTGTGTAGGTTTAAGCAAAAGCGACAAAAGCGAAAGAAACGCCTGGTGGAAAACAGAAGAGAACCCCGAAAACTGAACAAATTATACTTTATTTATTCTAATTTAAAACCTCATCATACCGAGGCCCGAGATCGGCTGTCTTGGCTGCAATATTTGTCCAAAACTAAAGGAGAAGCATTTAAATGTACAAACCGTGGAAACAGATTGTATGGAGCGAAGGGAAAGAGAAAACACAAAACACAAACCCACGTACCTAAGAACACAAGCGCTAGCGGGGCCCTCAGCCAAAAAAGGAAGGATCGAAACGTTGCTGCTTCCTCCACGGGCACATGTGTTTAGGTCGTCGGCGAGAAGACGACGAAAACTGGGACTCTGCCAGGAGTTGTGGATGTTTAATTGGGAAAAAAGGCGCACTCCCCGTAGCCACTAAACGCAACCATTCTGGAAAGGGCTACCTTCAAGCAAGCAAATGTGGTTTTGTTTTTTGGCAGATGTTTTTGTTTCCCCTGAGTTAATGACAAACTTGAGGATCGTTTCCAAATGGTGAGCTTGTGTTTCGCGTTCTTGGATATATTAGCTGGATAAGCTAATAAACGGTTACGCGCTCTAGCAGAACTCATCACAATTTCAGGCGTTTTATGTTTGAAGTTAAGGGGGGTTTTTCTTTTCCTTTTTTCAAAGCAAACCAAACCAGACTCAAACATCAGCATGTTTTCGAAAACAGTGATCAAGTTTCTTGCAAACCAGAACAAACTCCATTTGTCATAGCGCCGGCACGGCGAAACGCAACCACAAGCGAGCGTGACATTAAAATATTCAATCACATGTTTTCATTAACGCGATCGTTAAACGAGCGTAGAATTTAATGATCCCCGAGGACCGGAGGTTTGTTTTGCCTTTTGCCATCTCCGTCCTTCCTTTTCGGCAAGGCTCCAAAAGCTGATGCACGCCACACCACGCGATCACGCGTGCGATCGATCGATGGTGTATCGCTGGATCAACAGCGGCGGCTGTTGATTCCACCCGCTGAATCCAAAACCATTCCCAAATGTCATTCCTAATCGTTCGAGCTGTCTCCGTGGTTAAGAATGAGACACACACACACACACACAGAAGAGAAAACACAAGCCGAACAAAGTTTATCCCGTAGCACCGCAAATGGTGCCGCTAAATGTTCATAAATCTATCAAATAAATTATTTCCTTCACGATCGCCACCCAAGGAAGCTGCACCTCAGCATGGAGCGGAATGATGTGCTGTGACCCATCAGCAAGGGTAAGCGATACGAGGGCTACGAATACACAGCGGACAGTGAGTGTGATGACACTTTATTTACGCGTTTTATGGGACTTTGATGTACGGGAAATGGCAAAGGGAAACCCGATACGCCGAGCGGAGAGTGATTTTTTTGTTTTCGTCACCGGAACCTTACCGCGCGCGCGCGCACTGTGATTCGTGTCATCCGAACCCACGGGATGTTGCAAAATCTGGTCGAGCGAATAACTAATGATCGTACACATCGTGGTGACAGTGTCTCCCCATTCACATCGTGATTTACGGTCCAGCTGGTCCTGCTGGCCGACGCGGGAAGATGTCAAGCCGTTGTTCTTGTCCGCACAGCGGATGGATGGCTATTCCAGCCCTGCCCGAACCGGTCAAGCAATCAAGGGTGTTCGTCTGGTAAGTTAAATCAGCCGACAGGAGACAGAGAAGACGACCAGCGACTGACCGAGAGGGGGGCTCATGCCGGCCCATCCCATGTGGCGTCAGACGGGGTGGACGTAAATTAACATAATTTATCGACCGTTCTAGGCGCATAATTTCGTGTCGCCGTCGAGCGTATTTTTCTTCTCCCGTTTCTATGGTCGCTTAATTACAGCGAGTGCGTATGTGTGTTTGTAACCAGCGGGAAGTGTGGAAATGAGCCGGCAACGAAAAGTCTGCCTCATAAAAGATTGTAAAAAGCAAAGCAAAAAAAAAAACCGCTGGATGATTTTAACCGAACACAACAACCGAACCGTTTTAAAATGCGCGGACGCCAAAGTAAATGATCGTTAGGAGAGGTAAATGATCGCCCTGTCATTCGGCGGGAGTGTGCGTGTGTGTGTGTGTGTTTTTGAGGTCGTGGAAATTAATCACACCTACTTCCCGTACGGCTGGACTGATTTTGAAACCGGCAGTTCATTAATTTCTTAAAGAGGTCTCATCCGCTGGTAGGAAAGGTTAATATTTAGCTCCCATTTGCCAATTTCTTCATTCTCACGGCAAGCGGGTTCGCTCATTTAACATTTCCTACCATTCCCATGGTCCAAACTACTTGTTAAACAGAAAGCGAATCTTGTTATTGGTAACGATCGATTGAGCATTCGTAATGTATTTGCCCGCGTTCGATCGTACGCATCGATCCCATCGGTGCGAACATGAAAGGCGCACAGAAACCCCAACAAAGGGACAACTATTTACGCAGGCACTTCACATACCTCGGAGGTTGAGAAAAATCATATCACGTACACAACATCGCTGACCGTTCGGTTTTGGCGGCCGGTTCCAACTGTGCGCCTCACACGATCGTTTGTGATCGATTTTTTAATGTCTTCAATTCCTTCATGCTGGAATCTGATTGAACCATCCCAACACGGCACGGCAAAGAGCGTCGATTATTAGTATTCCCGGCAGGTCCAAACATACACATACACGCCCTAGGCACCCATCAAGAAGCGCAGGGCTGAAAGCGGTCCGATTCGAAAGCATCTGATGCTTTTACGATCTTGGAAAACGAAATATTCTACTCAAGTAACCGCGGGCTCTTCCTTCCAAGACGAGAACGAGAACCTTGATGAGAAGATGATTATCGCCGTACAGAAATTGGGATCGTGTGTGTGTGTTTGTAGGTGCCGATCATCGATGCCGCGGGAAAGAAAAGGAAACACGGACCAGGAGGAAACATCTCCCCTTCTGCACCGATTCCTTTTCAGCTTCCCCGGACCGCAGCAGAACGGGAGGGCCACCGTCATCGTCGGCCGCAGCAAAAGCACACTCTCACAACACGAAAAAAACAGCCGCTCCGATCCACAAGCTTGTTAGAAAGCTCGATTAATGGAGCCTCATGCTCATCGGCGCACGGTGGTGCCTTGTTTGTTTCGTTTGTGGCTCGCGAATGAGCCTTCCTAATGAGCGAGAGGGTCTATCAATTACCGCTCCGGATCGATCCTCGGGTAAGGTATGGCTACCATAATTTAAGAATTCACCACCCTCGATCAGCTTGTTTATGAGGAAGTGTACAATTACGGGGGTCCGACTCCTCTGAGCCAGGTTCGTCATCATTGCCGCAGTGTCTTCTATTCTTAGCCACTCGCTGTACAACGTCATCGGTTCCATTTTTTTCTGTTTGTTTGAACAACAAATTGCCGCACTCTCGCAAAGCTCACTTTTCATCAGCCAAATTGCATCTAACTACGGTAGCAAATGATTCTTTCCCACTGTGTGATCGACTTCCTTTCTCCCACACGGCTCTGAGGGGCTGCCGTGATCACGCGGACTCAAGCCACTCGTAATCAGATACGGCCCAAATTTGCCTCCCTAATTGCGTTCGACCCGCTGGATGAATTGGTTGCCCAAAATTAGCCCGATCGTTTCGACTATTTCCGTAGGATTGCAAAGCTTCACTCGTGGAGGAGGAGCTTGTTCCTGTAATAACATTGTAATTGAGCACCTTTTCCGCCATGCGCCCACAGTGCCCAATCACAAATCGGATGTATTTAGTAGCATTAGCAGTGGTGAGATCGAGCCAGAAAACGAGACGGGTCGGAATATCCCATATCCCTCGTACCTAGTACAACAGGCAGTTTTGTCGAATGTTTGATTGCGGAGTTAATTGGGTTTGCTTGATCGTTCAGTGCTCTCCCATGTTGGATCGTTGGCATGCTCGTTATTGGGCAGAGGAAATTATTCACCCAATAGATATTATGCTGATTATATCCACCCAAGACAACAGGAGATTACGCAAGTTTGTGGATCAATAATAATTGTAAAAAGGCGGATAGTTAGCCTCAAAACAACGCACTGGGAGGGAATCATTTTGTTGAAACAAGGCACATTAAAGTCAATTTGATGTACGATACCCGTGTGCGAGCAATAATTATGAGTTTGCAAAATGGTCGTTCCACTCGAAAATCTTGATCCTTTAACGAGCGTTTCCAATTCTCGCTTAAGACCTAATGATGCAAGTGAGTAAGATACCGAGATGCCGAGTGCGAATAAGACGCAAGGAAAAATAGTAACTCATAAAAACCAGAAGCTAAATCATTTCAGTTCACAGGATCATAAAATCGATCGGTCGTCGATCGGACCGAATTCGGTAGCTTTCAGCCTGTAAGATGTGACCCTGACGAACTCTGCAGGTAAGAGCCGTGGCTCGCAACAGGATATCGAATGGAAGAGAGACTTCTAAGAATCATCGCAAAGGATAATGACTTCCTAAGAGACCCCACTGAGATCTTCTTGGAATCTCCAACTCGAGGGTCTCGGAAGTTTGTAATGATTCCTTGTGGGCCGTCTGCATCTACCCAGGGTTTCTTTGCTAATCTCAACGGATTTGACATTGATCTTAAGATCTTTGATTTCGACGTGCATTATGGGGTCTGGAGGAGTTAATTACTCACATTTCAAGAGATTTTAGTTGCAGATGGACATGAAGCTTTGAGTTGGTTTTGATAAAGCCAATTTCAAGGATGATGTAGTACTACAAGACGTAGAAATCAACAGCATGTATTGCGATCTGACGAGAACCCCTGTACATCTGACTGCTGTTCAAACGTTGAAACTGATGCTCTCCTGTCCCCCGAGGACTTCACTAACCCTTGCAACTCATAATTGACTGTAAGCGAGTTAGAAAAGTGGCATCATGAGCGGGTCACCACCACCATGAAACGAAAAGTGGTCGCTCCAGGGTACGCTCTCGATGTCACGCCAGGTTAGTCCACGTCAGATGCCCAAAACCCCGACAGATAATTGTTTCCCCTTCTTCACTACTGGGGGACTGCGGGGGACATAATAATTGTGAACCGTTTCCTTCTCACTTACCAAACAGCTGCCGACAGGCCGAAGTAGTACCGCAGCAGGAACGTGGCCGCACACGGTGCCGTCGACAGGCCGTCCGTTAGCAGCAGCGCAACGCCCGGCAGTTGCGGATCGTACCCGCAGGCCGTAGCATTACGCCCAGCGAGCCACCGAACGGCCCACCCGACCGTCACCAGACAGTGGCTGATGACGAGCGGCATCAGGCTCTTGTCCCACCGCTTGGTCGACAGGATGAGACAGAGCGTGGCGACGATTGCCGTCCCCAGTGCAGCCACACTCCACGACGTCAGCCACACCTCGGCAAAGTGTTTCTCGTTCTGTTCGAACATTATGTCCGCCTCGCAGAGCGGTGCACACCGCCCAGACCGGTTGAGCTGCACGTACAGGTTGGATCGCTGCAGGCCCTGGCAGGAGGGACGATCCGACACGAGCACTTCGCCCTCGGCCGGTTCACCCGGCCCCTGCATGCACATGTGCTCGTGATTGTTTTCCTCCGGAAACCGATTGCAGTCCAGGGCCGAGGGCCACGGAAACCCGAACCCTTGCAGGATTGGGTGGCACCGATTCTTGACCGTGTTGCAGAGGCTTCGGCAGGGCCCGATGGGCATCGACACCTTGGGCGTACACATGGGGACGTAGGTGGCGCAGAGGAAGAACTTTAGCTGCTTGCTGCATCCGAACTGGATCAGCGGGAAGAACGTTTGGAGCGTAAAGTTAGCATCGGACTGTAGCTCGTGCCCAACGATGTTGGGCAGGGACGTTTCATTGTACCCGATGCCACGGCACAGCTCGATCCGGATCGGTTCGCAGGTCCGTTGGGTGGAGAAATCCGTATTGGTAGCAACCGTTGGCCGTACCGGCAGCGACAATGCAATCACCACACACAACACACTGGGCAGTAGTGCCATTTTTGGAAAGCTCTCTATACTTCTTTTCACTGTAAAACCGTTTAAAACTTGTATCGTTTGCACTTCAACCCACTCGCGCACACTAGCTGAGCCCCAAATCTTACACAATAACGATCCACTGTTTCACTGGTAATTGCATTTCCAACGCGATCACGAGACGATGACTTCACACTAACAACTCCATGGTGACGGTTTGGGGTGTACCATGCCCGCTAGCCTAGGTTCCTTCTAGCTTGGGCCACATAAAAAAAACCCGTAACACGCTGCTAATAGCGTCGTTAGCGTCGTTGCTAGACGGCACAGTTATTTCCCCCCCAAAAAAAAATCCAACCTCCCTCAGACGATCTCGAGACGGACGTCGGGCGCGTTGACCGACGCTGCAGCTAACGTTGCTTTTTTTTACTCGACCCTGTTCCGGCGAGTTTGGGATGTTTAATGATGTTCTTCCCTTGCTCTTTCTCACTTCCACTCTCTCTCGGCGTCTTCACCAAAACAGCATCGTCTCGGGCAAGACTGTATTGAACATAACCATAAGAAAGAACCTCACAAGTCTGGACCTGCTTGTACGATCTTTAGCGTTGCCTCTTTTTTTGTGTAAAATTCTCCGTCACTCGTTCGTTTTCGGACCCTTCATTTTCGAGTTTGGTTCTTTGGACCACGTTCTTGTAATATTCCCTTTCTCTCTCTCTCTCTCTCTCTCTCTCTCTCTCTCTCTCTCTCTCTCTCTCTCTCTCTCTCTCTTTTACTTGTTTACACTTTGAGCGCTTTTTCCACACGCTCCTCACAAAGGCTCACTGCTCACTAGACCTTTGCACGAAAGATCTCACACCGCACAACGAAAAGCGATCTTGCACGATTTCTGATTGTTTTTGTTTTCCACACTTTAACACGGGTTCCTGTGATCTGTGCCACCTGTTTTGTTGCAATTAATTGGTACAATGGCAACAACCTAACATTCTAAAGAGCAATCTGAAAGAAAAGGAAAAAAATGAAAAAGAAAGGTGTAAGTTTAACATATGTATACAAGATCAGAAGATCACACTAACAAGTAGCACCATAGCAACTATTTCCACGAAACTTAAAGAAACAAACTTATCCACACAAAAAAAAAACAAACATAACCACGGGCTACTACGGTTTCGGGCATGTTCGCGCGTCTAATTAAAAATAAATCATCACTCAACACACACACATACACGATCGCGGATTTTGCTGTTTTAATGTTGTTGATGTTCGACTTTTGGTTCAACTTTCCCGGTCGTTTGCAACGTGCGGCTGTACAGCGCCTAGCGTAGGTGGATTGCGTAGGGTGGAAAAACACACATACGCAGACATCGTGAGTCTAATGTTTATTTTTGCACCACACACACACATATCCACAACTCGCGGATCGTTTCACAGGCGGGAAAAGCGGCAGTACGGTGTGGTTGTTTTTCCTTGCCATATTTTCGTGTCGAAGCTGCAAACTCGCGCATGCAAAAATCCGTTCCAAAAAATAATCCCCCGACCCGTTGTTTTAACCCGTTTTTCGTGTGATTCGTTTGCAATGTGTGTGTATGTGTGTGTGCCAATAATATCGACCATCTGATTTTAATTTCCAGCATCCAGACGGAATGGTATGAAGAACGATGACGGTGATGATGATGCTGAGCAACACAGAATCCCCTTTCTAGCGCGTCTCACGCTCTCCGTTCCGATATGCTTTTGTGCTCCACATTGCACTACAGCGTGAGCAAGAGAGACAGAGAGCGAGAGATCGTTTGCGCGAAGACGCGGGAGGTTGCGTGAACAGCATCATCTCGGGTGTACGCGCGCGTTTCTGGAGACGAATCAACACATATGTGTTGTGTTGCGAGGCACAGCAGCAGCAGCAGCAGTAACCAAATGTAACCCAACATAAACAACCCTCTCCCTTCGCGGGTGCCGTTACTCGAACGCGAATGGCGGCGGCACCAGTAACAAACAAGTAAATACCGCTGCCAGTGTAACCATCTGTCGAAGAAACCGGGGGAATGGGGAAAACATTCCGTCACCGCCACAAACTGAAACAATATTTGAGCGCACCAGCAGCCCCAGCGCCGTTTTGTCACTTCGCGCCGTGCGTATCTGGGCAACAAGCGCAAACGCCTACACCGTTTTTTTGCTACGCAAAACGTTACGTACGCTCCTTGCAAGCGGTACACATGGCACACTACGTTTAGCTGACTCGCACACTAACTAAAGGCAAGCGCCAAAACAAGCAAACGGACGGGGCAGAAGGGTGTTCTGGATTCAAACCATCATTGACACCTGATAACGACGATAACAACCCGCCAAGGTACAACCGTACCCCGTATCAGGAACAGTGTGCCACTGTTGTCACTGTAGATTCTTTTTCGTTTCATTTTGTCCACAGAAACACAACCGCACCGCAGTTTTGTGACGTCGAGTGGTGTCTAATTTGCCGGCTGGCCGTGTTCTACTGGCCCTCGTTTTAATGACGCTGCACAAATCTTCGCACCTACTTCTTCACACTGATCTGTAACAACTGTATGTGTGTGTGTGTGTATCTGTTGATCAGCGAACTAATCGCATCTAGAGATAGATGAGGCACTTGTTACCAATACCGTAATCCAGTATCAGTTTTGAACAGCTTGGGCGATAATTACAGGCACACGGCAATGACAAGATATGGCAATCAAACAACGTTATTAATCCACTTCTAAGCGGGTGATGGCGATTTGTTCAAGTACACTGCCGCATTAATAGGACTTTTCCGTGGTTCCGTGGTGGATACTTCTACGGCAAAACCGTGTAAACTTGTCCTGTTAAACCATTGTATCTGCTCAGCAGTTAGTTTATTTCTGCCACTCTGATATCTAATACTTATGATAGTAATACGTGAAACTACTTACAAAACTACTGCACCACACAACACAACTATAGAGCGCGCGCGTACCGAACTCTGTAACGAAGGACAAACACAAAACTCCGAGGGCGCCAAACGGAACTCCCTCCGACACGCAAGTCTTTCGAGCAAAAACTGAGTAAATTGATCTCGTACCGAAGACGTTGAACCTGCCGGTGCGGCTCTCGCCGGTGTCGTGCCTGTGGTAGAGAACATTCCAACACGGTTCTCTCACGAAACAGTAGCTCCAGAGAGAGAGCCTGAAGCGGCAAGAGCGCACCGTGGGTCGAACATATGCACAGCACTTAAACATTAATTTATTTTTTATGATTATTTCTATAAGTTTTACGCTTAAAAATCGATAGCAACATTCGAAGGTCTCGAAAACACGATAAACAAAATTTTTATGATTTTTTTTCTAGTTGAGAAAATAAAGATTATCAATTCCAAACTTAGTTTAATTTTTACCTTTTAATTTTTTTTTTAATACAATTATGATTGTGAAATGCATTTTAATACGTCTAATACTCTTCACCTACTTTTATGTGTTTTCCTTCATTAATGTTTTAACTCTGTGTAGCTTAATTGAGTGACTTGAATAATACTCAAGTTTACTTGACCACCTTTTTACGAGCCGGCGTGTGATTTCATAATATAATCTGGCCGTTTGAACAATAGGAAACTGACATAAAAATAAAAATAAAAACTGTACAGATGTAAGACCCACATTTCCATCTGTTTTAATGTGTTTTCTATGTTTTCCCATCGGTAAATCCAAACCTGAAAATATTTTATAATGCGTTACAAAATTCTAGAAAGTATTCAATTGAATTCTGTGATATTTTTTATGCAGATTGAAGCGATGCGACCAAAGAATTGAAATGCGAGTAATTATATGTATATTTTTTAATAGCTAAAATCAAAATATAATGTTTAATTCTAGCACTGTTATGAACACAGCTGAAATAAATCCAATCTTCTATTCAGCTGTGCTTCTCTTTCCGTTTTTCAGTAAAACTCTTCTCCAAAACTTCGTTTAATCAGCTCAATAAATTGGTAGTGCCTATTGGAAAGATCCTTGTTTGTACATGTTTCATTTGATTTCAAATGTTTAGCTTAAAAAGCTCCACTGTTCCAAATAAAACGCACTACACACTACCAAATGCCAACAATATCTATAAGGATGGTGTTTTCCTTTATTGCTGTATTTGAATTCAATACAACTATTCCTCGTCGATATTATCAAAACTATCGCGCCCATAAATACCCAATTATGTGAAAAACAATCTTCTTTTCTGGAGCTTTAGTTTTTATGATTTTAAGTCGTTTTTTTAGACCTACACATTAAGATAACAGACCAACTGTAAAGTGTAATTCTCCCACAGTGAAAAATGTGCGTAAATATCTTTTTGATCGCTCTCCCTCTCTCCAGCTCTCGAAAAAAGGCCTTCTCTTTTCTCGCTTGCTTTTAGGCATACCGTTTCGCTTTCCCACTCTCTTTCTCTCCGCTCATTCTCACTCTCTCACTCTCTCTCTCTCTCTTGCTCCCAAACATACCTTTTTATCTCTTTGCAAACAAGGCAAACCCCACTTAGCATAAGAAATATGTTTTAATTGGGCTACTAAAGCAAGCTTTCATTAGACAATCAACCCTTTTGCATCCTTTAACCGTTGTTTTATTTTGTTTACATCATTCTTCTCCTGCTTTTACTCTCTTTCCACTCTGGTTCTCTCTGTTTTTGCACTTCGCGCGAGCAGGCAGGCAGCTTCGCAACAACATCCACCCCCTGGGGGGGGGGAGGGTATTCGTATCGATCGCCACCCCGTCCGATCGATGCTCGATGAGCAATGAGCTGCTTAAGATTCTTTCCAGAACACAACACAGATCACTGTTTTTTTCTTCTTCTTCTTTTACTTAAATTCTCCCTCAACGCTGGCAACGCTCTCACACGTGTACGCTTTGGTAAGAGGGGGCGAGGGATCGAGCGCAAAGAGCACACCGAATCTCGAGTGGCTCGATGACCCAACATAAAGATGCTTCTCACACAACATGCCCTGGTGCTGGAGCACCTTGTGGAAGGCTCTTTGGCTATTGCTAGGGATGGAAATGGAAGGCGAAAAGGGTACCCGTCCACATCATGCTCAATCGATTATTGCCGATGAGCGAGTGAGACTCTGGACACGAAAACCGGCCAGGGGAAGCCGAGTGACAATTGGAAACGGGGCCGTAAAACTGCCCGGTTCGATAGAACAGATGCCGCGGCAATAAATCATATCGACGCAAAGCAAACAGGCAAACAATAAAGCGCGTCCGTGCGCGGGTTCCGCGGCTCCACTTATAAGCCGAATATTTACCGCTTAATAATAGCGGTTGAGAATCATAATTTTTCCAGTATGCAAATACGCGTGATGCGTGCCGGAGAGGGGGGGGGGAGGGGAATGGAACGAATAGCCGCGCAAATACTACAATCGATGGCCAATAAATAGGTGTTGGTGGGTAAAGGGCTGCATACATTGCTGTCTTCCTTTTTTATTTGTGTGCTATCGGAGCAATAAAACTAACTTAAAATTCCAGCTATAGGTATCTGTTTTATAGACTTGAACAAGCTCTATTTCTTTCACTAATCCCTCATTAAAAAAATGGGAGAAATAAGAGAGAAATAAAACAAACAATAGTTTGTGAGGCTCCATTATTTATGCTCCTACGATCGCGAGTCCCCCTATGCGAAGGAAAGAGGTGAAAAGCCCCGGCTATAATTATACCAAACAACCAGTGCCACGGAGCACTTTCCTGCTCCCATACCCATCGCCTACCACCATCTTTACGCCAGTGAGGTCTGGACTATGGAAATGTTCTCTCCTTATTATGCTGTTGTGCCGTTTCCGTTCCGTAACCCCCCAGTTCCCTTTCAGGCAGCTGCCTTCGTTTCAATTTGTTTCGATCTCAACAGTGGGGTCGTTGGCGGGCGAACCTCATTATTCAACATCATCTCCACCAGCCAGCATATGATCCAGCCCGGGCCAGGCATGGCCAGGCTGCTGAAAGGCGCGCAAAGGGGGAAATAACGATGGAGCATACCCTCCAACCCCGTCGATCGCTCCACGATCATCACGATGTTTAGCGAGGAAGCGAGGCCGATTCAGCGGCCGATCGTCATTAAAATATCACCTCACTTCGCTTCATCCTAATCGACGAGAGATCGCGAGATTCCGGCCCCGAGATGTCAAATCAAACGATCGGTTCGAGGAGTGGCAAAACGCAAATTTCTTTCCACACACACACACACACACGCGCGTGCAGAGAGCTAGAAGGGTAAGAAAACAAACCCCAGCGGTACGCGAAATGTGAAATCGCCCAAAAATAATATGCAGCGTATGCAGCCAACCCGCGGAACGGTGTACACGCAGCAGCGCAGGGTGATTATTTCCATTTTTGCTCCACCAATTTTTCCAACAAACTTGTTGTGGTTGTTGTTATTTTGTGAGTTTTTTTTTTGTTATACCTTCTTTTCACTACCTTCTATCTTCTAGCCACCCTTTGCCGCCGCAGATCACCAGTTTTCGGTCGTTCCATCTTGCTTCTTTCCTTCCTTCCAGAGGCCGACTTCGTGTAGTTGCCTTCCTTTTTTTTTGGTATTTCGTCTTCGGCGCGCAGCGATCTTCCTTTTATTAACGAGGTTCGCTGGTAAGAAACAAGTCATAAAACTTCAGACAAGGCTGGAACGCAACAGGGCTTTAAACTCCGAGGGCTGCCAGCGAGAAGCAAAGCGGTGGGGAAGCAATTGGGGAGCAGTCTTGGAAGGAGAACAAGTTTTCAAATGGCCCGTTTGCATGGGGCGCTTGGAAGGAAGCGACCAAAAGAAACGAACGAGCGGGCGAGAATAGTTTTGGAATTGGATTTTTCAGCAATTGGAAGGTTGAGAAGCAATTGGAAGGTAACTGGGAAGAGAGAGAGAGAGAGATATAGAAAAAGAGAACGAAAAAAGGGCCCATGTGTCGAGTGCGCCGTTGTTTATGCTGTGCGACTCCCCACAGTTGCTACCACGCATGTTGGTGCGCCTCGTTATCAGTTTTTCCCTGCTCTCTCGCACACAGCGAACGAATGGAGAATGTACTTCCCTTGCGCGTGCAAACACAGGGTCTTAATTTTCTTATGTTTACCACCTTCCCTCAACGATCGTCGTCTGGACAGGTCGGGTATGTAGTTCTTATCTTGTTCCGAGCTGTACGAACTGTCCTACTGTCGGGATGTGTTAAATGTGGTGCAGCATCACTTCGCCCGAACGGTGCTAACAACGCCAAAATGGTGCTGAAGCGGGGGGGGGGGAGGGGATGACGTTCTGTGGGAGGTTTTGTTTAAAAGTCGTTTAGATAGGACGCCGGGCGTGCTGTAGGGAAATGGGTAATTAAATACGTTTTATGTCCACTCGCAGGCCACGATTGATCTATGCTGTGGCGAAGGGGTTTAGAATGCGGTTGACAAGAGAAATAAATGACTTTATTTTTATGTTTAAAAATGTCTAACAATTACGAAGAAAAAAGCTCCCCACACACACGCGTTGATTTCTTTTCTTGCATTCAACTCTTTTGTTTTTTCTTCCCAACAAGCAATCAGCTTGAAAAGAATCCTCATCCTATTTAATCCGCCTCAACAAGGCAGCAACCTTTCCTACTGCTGCTAACTAGAATGTAGTTCCGCCGTTTTTACACAATATTGTTAACCAAGAGAAGTTAACAAGCCCGTGTGTACGCACACGCTCTGTACGCTTGAGCTCGATCGCGCGTCTGGTTAGCATCGGGAGGTATCGTACAGCAACGAGAAAAAGCAGACCCAAACCACCGGTACGCAAAAACGGGCCGTGAAAATAAGCCTCAACCCCGTGCTCCGTAGACAGGTACCACTTAGCAAGATATATTGGAGCATGGACAATCCAGATTATAGGTCCTGTCCCGTGATGCAACGGATGCAACCTTGAGCGTTGGATTACCGGGCGCTACGTACAGTGGTGTGCAGTGGATTAAGCTTAGGGCTTGATGATTACAGCTTGACCGTGTTTTACTTGCTATTTAATACTAAAATGTAGGCTGACATGTTCAACACATGAAAATAAATGTTAGTAAATTTATATAAATTTTAAAAAAATAAGTTTTAATAAAAACCAATGGTCAAAATGCGTATAATAACATACAGTGGAGCGTCGTTTATCCGGGCGAGGTCGAGTCCCGGCGAGTCCCGGCGACTGAAATAATACGGATAATGAGTAAAAGTATACATTTTATCACAAATTCTTGATTTTTTTATTTATACTATTTTTAAGTAAAACCTAGCCAGTTTTTATTAGCTTTTAGTTTTGCCGATAAGAATGTTTGAAATGTGCCATAAATTATGGCGTTTTTTTATTTTTTATTTTTTTTGCTATAAAAATGTGCTCTAATAATCTTTTTTTAAATACCTTGTTCAGCTTGCAACGTCACCTTTTTATTGAACTGTCATTTCTCAGCAGCACGGATAAACGGACAGCCGGATAAAAGGTGCCCGAAAAAACGACGATCCACTGTAACTCTAGCCATACAATTTTCACCACCGCTGTAGCCTGTTACATCCTTCAAATTGCTTTTTTGCCTTTTTAGCTTCAACCTCTTCCACTGCTCATTTGTTTCTTTCACTCTTCCCAATTGCAAATTATCATGTACAAGTTTTGTTTTGTTGTGAGCAGTAAGCAACAAGAATCGCGACTTGGGTAATGCACCCCCTTGCAAGCGTAAACAGCGATGAGTTTCATCTCCTTTTTGCACGCCGTTGCATTTGGCAATTGTGTCCAACCTTAATGTATTATTTAAGGTTTAGCAAACATGTTTTTTAAAGAAAAAAACACATTTTTGGTTGTAAAAATATTGTTCTGAAAATTTGGAGATTAATTTAACCGTCTAATATTAGGGTTAATAGCAAAAATTAAGATCGATTTGTCTTAGCTGTAGTATTTGAATAAGGATCTAAAATTGCATTGATGGTTTTCACATTTTGTTGTTGTTTATAAAATATGTTAATTTATTAATTCAGTCATTAAAGTATGAACAAAAAAGCCTTAAAATTCAACGATATTGTTGCGTTCTCAAACATTCCAACGGTATAGATTGCTTCTCATAATATTTTATATTTTTTCTGATGAACTTTGAATTTCGATCAATACTCTACAATACAATGATCGTTTTATTTAATGACTCCTTAGCCCATTACTTTGGCTTTACAATGATGTATAGGCTACGATTTCCAACCCGGTACGTATAAAACACCCATATACCATACTAGGCTGCCTGATTATAAACCAATTTTGTTACAGATACTGAAAACTAATTGGGGCTTAAAGGAATCTCTGTACTTCAAATAACCAAACAGTCAATTGTGCATGGACTTTACAATTATCTACATTGAAATCCTATGTTCTCTTCTCTAAATTATCTGATGTTCGACACTCTTGCTATACCGTCTCCACACTCATGCACCCAGAGCCTGGCTCATCCTTTTTTTTTGCTGTCCCCACGACAGCCCGTTTCCCAGCGGAAAAAGTGATAAAACCCCAAGATCAAGCCCCAACCAACTTTTCACGCCCATAACAAACGAAGTGCACACAGCAACACAGCAACGAAGCCTTAAAGCAACTGGCACACCACAGCCCGTTTCAGGGGTCGTTTTGAAGTCCGCTCCCTGCGCTCGAGTAAAGCATAAATGCGGCAAAGCTGGCAGAGTGCGCCTGCAAGTAAGCTTGTCTTCGAACGGTGCGTGCGGGTATCATTTCTCGTTAATCAGTCCGAGCTCGTTTTATGTTATGTTACTTATTTATTTCCATCCCCCTTGCCCTCAAGCACGGTGAGCTTTCTGTGTATGCGTTTTTATGCACCTTTTTTTTTTGCTTTTCATTCTTTTCTTTTGGTTCTTCTCCATCAACCCTTTGCTCATTTTTTCACCCCAAGTTGATAATGATGTATGCAACAAAGAGAGAGAGAAAGAGAGCCTTGCACTATTCCATGCTACCTCGCTTATCGCCGGGACGGGGGACCTTATGCCGGCGGAAAAGAAGAAAAAAATCCGTTCCGTCTCCCGCCTTGCACTAGGCGCAAGGCGTGAAGCTCACGTACGAACCCACTTACAGATGTTTTCTAATATATCGGCAAACTGCGTTACTTAGCAACGCTCATTAGTAACAGTGCCGGTTGCTTTTCTTTAGGCTGGGCCGCCGAACCAAACCGACCTACCCTGGCCTGGCAACTTGTGCCGGCATGTTAACGATGCAAAATAGAACAACATTCTACGTAATGCGCTTGTGGGTGTGGGTACGCACGTGTGTGTATGTTTTTTAATGGTTTTCCGCCGATTAAACCATACGTGCAGCGGGCAACCCGGTAGTTTGCCTTTGATCGATACACGTTCCGTCAATTTGTTGTGTTTGTTTAGCGGTACACTGGTAGAACACATTAAACACGAACGATTTAATGCAACGTACCGTTGCGTGTTCGGTACAAGCAGTGAAAAGAAATCGAGAAATGAAGCTTAACAATTTGTGAACAATTGTTTTGATTTTTATGAATGATTTTTTAAAGATTAGCAACAGAAATTCACTGCATGATTCTAAAAATGCTCCAATATCATTTCTCATATCACACTCAATTAAGATTGTTTGCCCCAAAGTGTACCAATTGCGCTCATCTCCACACCTCATTTCTTCCTCTTCATACTCTCACTGCACAAGATTGCAAAATAATCTATCTTGTTAAAATAACGATAGCTTGTTGTAGAGAACAGATTGGCACGGAACGGAACGGAAACGCCACCATATCCGCGTGAAGCCAGTGCTTTGACGCACCTACTTCTGTACGCTTCCTGCTCCTCCAGAACGAGCTTCTGGCCTGTGCATGTGAGGTGAGGTTCCCTTCGTTTTTTTTTATATCGCGCACTTTCGCGCCTCATGCCAGCACCGGCAACAGGAACAGAAACAGAATAACGAGCGTAGCGAGCGTAGGTACAAGTACATGTATTTAATTTTTCAAAACCTCAAACCCTCATCGCGCCCTGTCTGTTCTCATTAGACGGCTGGTGGAGGCCACGGATCGGCCACGGGAGTGAAGCGAACGAAACCGGGGAAAAAAGGAACAGCAAAACATCCCCAACATCCTCCCAAGGTGGAGTTTAAATCACGATAAAAAATGGTTCTTCTCGTTTGCCTTTGCACCCGCAGCCCGGCCGGCGTGTTGTATGTTGACGCGAAACTTTACGCAAATGGTGATGCGAGTATCCGATAGGGTGATTACAGAAGGCGGTATAGGATGTGTGGGGAGAAAAATGAAACGAAGCAGCGAACAGAACAGCGTCCATCTCGAGCGAATCTTTCTTACCAGTGCCATTCGGTGGGTTCCTTTCTTATTATGTTTGCCGGGTTCGTCGCTTGCCGTTGCATCGAAGTCTCTTGTTTTGTTCGGCCTTCGCTCACATCGAAGCTCTTTTGCATGTTCGGGTTCGTGGGCTTTTTTCCCCCATTCTTTCTTTTGTTTTTCTTTTTCTACATTTTTCTGCTCCATGTTTATGAGGCGGAAAAGAAAGAGGGAGAGAGACCATCAAGAATAAACCAAAATATCGTTAATCACCGCAAACGCAGCAGATATTTCAACAATGTTGCCCCAAACCACCCAACAGCCGCCTTTTGTGTCGATTGCGCGCGGGTGCAACTTTCTTAACAATACCAAAACAAAAACGGGATAAAGGAAGAAACTAAAGCACACACACACACACCCATACACTGTGTGCTTTTTTTTTCGTTTTGTTGTTTTGTTGCCTTCGTGCATTTCGCGCGCGGCACATGTTGCAGAATTTTGGCGGTCATAAATAAGCATAAAGCAGTTGCGTTGCGTTCCGGCAAGTTTTGGCATTTTCAAACATTTTTCACATTGATGGCAAGCCGTTTTCGCGTACCAGCGGATGCGCGTCGGCGAGGAAATAAATTCTTCTCCTGAAGCTTCTCGCGTATGCGCAAGTACTGCGATGCGGGAGCGTGGTGGCTGGAAAAAAGCATCGATTTGCATGTTTATGGGAAACAAGCTGGGCTGTTGCTTTTAGATTTGTTACAGCATGAATGTAGGGCTACATCGGTTTTATAAACAGTGCTTTTCTTGTTGGACAAAATAATGGAAATTAAATTGGGAAATGCAGTCGCGGTAATAAATTGATGGTAGAATATTTTGTAAATTGAAAAACACAAACTCGGACCAATAAATAAAATGGATACGATACTAAAGCAGCAAAATAAAGTTTGAGTACTACAGTAAAAGATAATTGATAACAGTTTACAACTGAACGAAAGAAGTAATTGTAAATCTTATAACAAAAAAAAACTACTATAATTAAAATAAAAACAATAATCCTATGCTCATCAACTGTGACATCTGCTCATCGACGTATGTAACAATGCAAATAAGGTGGATAAAAAAAACCTGCAAGAAAAAATCAACCATCCGCACCTCATGCTAATTTAAAACACACTCTATGATTTGCAGCCTATTTATTTCATTCATATTTAACTCCACAGCAAAACAAAACAAAAAAGATGTGAATAAAGCACCAAATTAAAACAATTCATTTATACGCTCGACATGCGTTCTACACCTTGGTACACTTGCGCACTGTGTATGCAACAACAACAACAACAACAACAACAATCTGCAACCAGCGCAAACTATAAATTATGACCACTTTGCCTGCGCACGGGCACACTCACGCAGTCACGCTTTACGCATAGGCGAAAGGCGCGCACGTATAATGATCGCTAGGTTCTACCTCCAGCCCTACCAGCAGCTTATTGGTAACATCTTCCTGCGATGCATGTGTTTGCTCTGTTTCTGTTCGCAGCCACGTAGGTACACGGGCACATGCACACCCGGGCAGGGGTTTTAATTGAGTAATAAAATTGCTAAATATGAGGTGAAAACTTGTACCTTTGGTTTGCAGATATGGCAACAATCAAGGAGAGAACCCTCCGGTGCGACATCAAATAGTGGCCAATTAGTTGTAACAATAGCTTTCTTTTTTTTTCGGAGCAGGGCATGTTGCGATACAATCTCTATCTTGGCGTCGATGTTGATCAGATCATGTTGCGTGCAGCCGGCTGATGTGTAGTCATTGCGTAGAATCGAGAGCGTTGTACATCCTCGATAACATGTTACTGGCTACTTATTTTTATCAAGGGTACATAATGAGAGGTGAAAGAACGGAATGAGAATAAGCTTCGTGTATGGCATCGTTTCCGTGTGATCGTTCGTGATAGAGTATGTTAGAGGTCAACACTATTTATTGTCAGAAATATGTTAGTCAGTTAGTCAGTTATGATTATGATCCTGATCCTTGATTATGATGATTATCCTGGACGATCCTGATGGAGATCGATCCATATCTGGGCTTCAAGAAGCTCTCCTCGTTGACACGGCCAATCCGTTTCCAGGAAACTCGGTCCTGGGCTGCAGTCCTCTAACCACGGCTGCATCCGATCTCCGACCGGTTCGACCCCACCTGCTCCAGCCAACGAGCTCGCTGTGCTCCTCTACGCCTCGTACCGAACGGTTCGCTGACGAGCATCTTCCTGATGTCTGCATGAGTCCGGTATCCTCATCACGTGCCCCAGCCATCGTATCCTCTCGGCTTTAATGACCGTCAGGATATCTGCACCGCCAAACAGCTCAGCTAGCTCGTGGTTCATCCTCCTTCTCCACGCGCCCTGCTCGCACACACCGCCAAAGATAGTCCTTAGTATCCGTTCGAAAATGGCGAGTGCATTGGCGTCCTCCGTTAGCATAGTCCAAGACTCGTACCCGTAGAGGACTACCGGACGAATCAGTGTGCGATATATGGCGTGTGTTGCTGGAGTCTTCTGGATCGCCGGAGTTTGTGGAGCCCGTAGTAGGCACGACTTCCCTGAACAATGCGCCTTCGGATTTCGCTGCTTACGTTGTTGTCCGAAGTTACGATCGTACCAAGGTAGCACAACTCCTCTACCACCTCGAGATCGACGCCGTCAACTGATACTCTGCTTCCGAGTCGGGCTCTATCACCGTCAGAGCCCCCGGCAAGCAGGTACTTTGTCTTCGTCGCAGTGATCCTCAATCCAATGCTCTCGGCCTCGCGTTTCAGTCGGGTGTACGCTTCGTACACTGCCGCAGTTGTACGTCCGATAATGTCGATGTTCAAGAAGCTAAGCAGCGTATATCCAATACAACAAATTTGGTGCATAGGTTTATCATGAACACTTTAAGTTAATGTTCATAGTTTGTTTAATATTGTTCTTCTTCTTCTTCTTCTTTTTGGTACAACAACCGCTGTCGGTCAAGGGCTGCCTGTACCACTAGTGGGGGGCTTGGCTTTCAGTGATTATTTGATTATCCATAGTCAGTCCTGCCTATGGAGTAACGGTCCATTTGGGTCTTCAACCCAAGAGTGAGCCGCGATTACGAGCAACTTCAACTCCGCTACGATTTGTATCATAGTATCTCATAATCCTTTGAAACTACCATGACACTAAGCTTTGTATGTTGCAATGAACGACTTGATAGGATTAACAACACTACATTCTGTGACAATGAAGGCTATTTTGCTGTTATTATAAAAAAACCAAAAGAAATCTATCATGTAGTTTATTTTCTCTGCGCCAGGGGGACGGGCTTGCTTGTCTCTTATTCAACCTGGCGCTAGAGAGAGCCATCCGTGACTCGAGGGTGGAGACTACGGGAACCATCTTCTATAAGTCAACCCAGATCCTGGCATACGCTGATGATATAGACATCATTGGTCTGCGGCTCTCCTATGTAGCAGAAGCCTACCAAGGGATCGAGCAGGCGGCAGAGAGCCTCGGATTGCAGATAAACGAGGCAAAGACCAAACTGATGGTGGCAACATCAGCGGGCCCACCAACAAATAATCAGAATCTACGTAGGCGTGACGTGCAGATAGGTGAACGCACTTTTGAAGTCGTCCCACAATTCACCTATCTTGTGTCAAAGGTCAGCAACGACAACAGCATGGAAGCTGAGTTGCGCGCAAGGATGCTGGCTGCCAACCGGTCATTCTACAGCCTGAAAAATCAGTTCACCTCAAAAAACCTGTCGCGACGGACGAAGCTGGGACTATACAGTACCTATATAGTACCAGTACTCACATACGCCTCTGAGACATGGACACTGTCCAAATCTGACGAAACCCTCTTAGCCGCGTTCGAGAGGAAGATGCTCAGAAGGATACTTGGCCCCGTATGTGTGGAAGGACAATGGAGGAGCCGCTATAATGACGAGCTATACGAGATGTACGGCGACCTCACTGTCGTACAGCGTATAAAGCTCGCCAGGCTCCGGTGGGCTGGCCATGTTATACGCATGGAAACGGCCCGTAAAGTCTTTTTAGGCCGTCCACAAGGACAGAGGAGGCGTGGTAGGCCCAAATTGAGGTGGCAAGATGGCGTGGAGGCGTCCGCCATTAAGGCCGGGATAACGGACTGGCAGACGAAGGCGCGAGACCGTGAGCGGTTTCGGACACTCCTGAGGCAGGCCAAGACCGCAAAGCGGTTGTAGCGCCGGATAAGTAAGTAAGTAGTTTATTTTTATTAATTTTTGTTTCAATCCTCCTTTGCCATCAAGAAAACTACGTGTAAATGATCCTGTATTCCTTATTTATACATCGTTGAACTTTACAGTTGAACAGGAATAAAGGTCAATGGTCAGGATTTTAGGCCCATTATTGCAGCTAGCAGCTACGATACAACGACAAGTTCAACGAGCTGTACGGCGTTCTTACGGTCGCATATTAATGCCGACGACCCAACCCGTAAAGTGCTTTAAGGCCATCCACAAGACCAGAGCTTGGTAGGCCCAATTCAAGGCGGCAGAATGACGAGAAGGCTTCCGCCGTTATGGCCGGGATAAAGGATTGACAAACGAAGGTGCGGGAAAATCGTGAGCGATTTTGAACACTCTTGGAGAGGAATAAGATCGCAAAGTGGATGTAGTAAGTAAGTGCTGCAACTACTGATACTACTTTGGTTCTTTAAGTTTAGCTTGAATGGTCCAAGGTTCATATGCATAAAATACTGTCGGGAGTATCGATTTACTGACTATATTTCACAGTATTTTTTTATGATTCCTAGATCTGACCAGTTAATAGAACTCTTATTGGATTTGCGTATTTCCCCTGAACAATAAAATTGAGATGCAAAAATCAAAAGACCCAATTCTTCTTCTTTTTCTGCTATTTGGCGTAACGTCCTACACGAACATGCTTTGTTAGGCTTTCGAGACTTGGAATTTAATTATGCAAAACATGACCAAGTCTACGCTACGCATGACACACCAAGTTCTATTATAACATAAGGCAAGAAAATGAGATCCAAAAGTCCTGGACTGTGCTACAGTAATGGAAAGGCTCAATGTAATTCAACGACATCAGTGGCCATTAAATGTATCACATAAATTGCAAACGAACATGAACGATGTCTTCACATTCATATTCCTATACACTTACCTTTTTGGTCCAAGAATTAGTAACGGTAAACATGTCACGCAACAGCTGAGTACACAGAGACTGTCCAAGATAGTGCTTATATTAGATTGGTTTCAATTATCTGTTGTCAATCCCTAAAACCCGAATGTAGTGAAGTAATGTTCCATAAAATTATCTAATAACAATTCTATTTAAATGATCCAAGATATCTCATTTGATAACATTAATTTACTATTCAAGTATGCAACCACTACCAAGGGAAAATGATCCAATGCTCAGAACAACCTTTTGAACCACCCTGTACTCCCTTCAAGTCAACAAGTGCAACTGCCAAACAGCAAACCCCTTAGCAACCGGACCGCTGTTTTGTTTGCCCCTTAGCAACCACGTCAAACATGTAGTGTTGTTGTGAAAAGTACATGTTATTGTTGAGATCTAAAGAACTTTTGTATCAAAACTTTATCATCGTGTATATTGTACATTCTTAATCGGAATCTTAAGCCAATTGGCCCTCCCCAAACTTGGTGATAATGTTCCGCAACGAGTACAACCTTGCGATGGAGCGAGACTCGGGCAGCGTATCGTCCGTGTCCTCCTTCCAGGTGGACGATCTGATGGAAAAGCTGAAGCTGCTGAACTACGAGCGACTCCTGCTGAAGGAGATGAAAATGAAGCAAATCAATCGCTACTACTTCCTGCGCTCCTTCAACCCGGGCGAACAGTTTTTCATGTTCACCTCGATCTGTGCCTGGCTGATACGCAAGATCGGCAAAACGTTCGACCAGCCGCAGGAGTTTGACGACCCGAACATTGTCATATCGCGCATCATCAAGGTGCTCCAGGAGATGGTATGTAATGGAATTAGAAGATTTATTAGCAAATTGAACGGTGCTCATCATACATTTTGTCTCTTTGTTTGCAGGATGTACCGACCGACTTCCAGACGAACCGGCTCATTCAGGGCGCCGGTCCCATCTGCGTCTACATTATGGACTGTCTGGCCACGCAGGCACTCAAGCTCACCAAGTTCCAGATGAAGCGGCCCGAGTGTCGCAAGGAAGACGACCCGATGGTCGACCTGATCGAGAACGATTCCGAAATCATACTGGAGAAGGTGGAAGAGGAACAGATGGCCGGTGGCAGTGACGACAGTGATGACGAGCGGAACGGTCTCTTCGATCTGAGCTTCTCCGATCCGGCCCGGTCTGGTGTTGGTGTGCGGAAGGAGACACGCGAGTATAAAGTGGATTCCCTGTCGGACAGTGAAGCGTGGCGTTTGGAGCTGGAACGCGTACTGCCGCAGTTGAAGGTGGTCGTAAAGACGGATCCACGTGACTGGAGGGCTCATCTGGAGCAGATGAGAAATTTGCGAAACAACATCGACTCGGTAGGGGTTTGTAATCCTTTTTAGAGAATCCTTCGAATGATTTGAACCATTATTTCAGGCAACGGAGGAAACGGATAGTCAGTTATCGAAGCTACAGTCCGACATTAGCTACGTCATGGAGAAGATCGAAAGCCGCGAAAAGCACCTGAACAACGATCTGAAGGATTTGATCGCCCAGTACAAGGAGATCCTGATCGAGCACAACCAGACGACGGCCCAGATCAAGCAGGCCGAGCAGGAGCGGACCGAACACGAGCACGAACTGTCGAAGATTACGAACGAGCTGGAGAACGTGAAGATTCAGATGGAGCAGCGTGGCAATTCGATGACGGATGGCAGTAAGTGTTGGGGCTTTTTAGTCCCAGGATATCAATGAGCAGCCGAAACTATCATTTTGTTTACCCATTTGCAGGTCCACTGATCAACATCAAGAAGGCGATCTTTCGCATCAAGGAGGAGCTGTGCGAAATGGACATCAAGATTGGCGTGATGGAGCAATCGCTCAACTCGGAGATCGTTCGGCAAGGGACGCAGTACGCGGAGCTGGACTCGCTCGTAATGGCGGCTCACTGAGCGAGAAAAAAAACGCTTTAAGTAAATATTGTTCATTTTAAAACAATAATAAACCCTTAAAAACGGTCATGTATCATACAGGTTCAAGTGCAGAAAAGGGAATTTCGTTTTAAAATTACATCACGATCGTTCGTAAATTGCCGATGCAGAAACCAATATAGTAAATCTTATAAGAATTGTGTTCTACACGTCAATCAATCAGAATTCATGCAACCTGTTGAAGTTACGTTCAGAATTAATTCCAATCAGCAATATTAGTGTGTTGGATCTTATTGAGCAAGCGGAAATTAATATTTATACACACTGATTTAATATGTAATTTAATTGCCATGTTTTAAAAAGGGAAATCTATGGAAAATTCTATCTCCAACATAAATAAATTGTTTAAAAAAAATAATAAAATAAGAAAACATTGCTTTACATCTTTTGCAAGATCACGATAAACGCCCGTTTCGTGATTTCCTTTCCCATTAATCCCTCCAATAAAATGTCCTCCCTTTTATCTCGTGCACGCCATCCGCCAACAAGCGAACCCGCAGCGCAGCAAATTACATCTTCGATGGAAAATATTATTTGTTTAACTTTTCAACGCCCGATCGCTTCTCAAATCGTGTTCTCCGAAATTCACACGCAACTTACGCGCGACGATCGGCAGAGTTTGTGATAAACAAGAACAAACGCAACGACGAAAAAGACGAAATAAAAAGCACGCCGAAAAAAACTTCACGAGCCCACAGCGTAACCTTTGCGCTTAATTGTACCCCTTTGTGGTGGAGTTTTTTTTTTTATTCTCTCTCTTTCTCAGTCATGGCGCTTGTGCTTTTGCCAATTTTGGCGAGGCACAAGGCACACGAACCCCCTAATCAGGTTGTTTGTATTAAATTGGGACACCGATACGCAGCAGTCTGCAAAAGCGCCCATAAAAAAGAGCCGCATTTCAATCAACCCAAGACCAGCAAGATCTTTTACTATAACAAACACGATCGTGATCTTGTTAGCAGATTACATGCGTGCTTAATGTACCCGCCGTGCTTCGAAATGTGCGCGCCTTCCTTGATCGTCGCCCCTAACGATTTGCGAAAAAGTGCAGCACATTCCTTTTGCTTTGTATTTTTTTTTTTTTTGCAGCGATCATTTCCAAAATGGAGCATTTTTCTTTCATCCGCAATCAACTCAAAGATTACACGATCCCGCTTGTTAACAGGCCAGGAGGTTTGATCGTTGAGTTTTTCTGTGTTTTATTTTATCTATTAGTTTCTTGTTGTTGCACGAAACAACTGCATTTCTTTACATTCGTCCCGCCATGTATCATATCCTTTCCATAGTATCACGTCCACGGCAAACGAAGGCGTAGTATTATAGGCGCACACAGCGTATGCAGTTGTAAATTACATTATAACTAACAGTAGTAGCGCAGTTCTGCTTCCTCTCTTCCATTCATCATTCAATAGTGTAGTTAGAGCAAACGGGTAGGCATTAGGACAAAGTTGTAATGTAAAACGCTACATCGTGACACAGTAGAATTGCGAGTAGGAAAATCATTCCCGTTTCCATGATTTACAATTTTGCAATCAACAAGCATTTCCCCCCCCCCCCTTATTTTCACGCCCTTGCACTTATACAAAGCACTACCGTACATACAATCATTTTGTTTCGCGCGCGCACACGCACACATCAGTTGTGGTTTTTGTTACAGCCTTGTCTGTTTCGCATCATTTCCTCATACTTATTGGCAGGCTCGAGACATACGAGCGCATATCATCTGCATGAACACACACACACTTTGCCTGTTTTTCCTCTACTCTTCTATACAAAAGTTTATAATTTTCCTCAGCATAACTCTTCCAAGCCTCCGTTTGCCCGTTTTGTTTGCTTCTTCTTCTTCCGCACGCTCACACTCACGTACACACTTCATCAGGTCCCCTGCAGCCACATTCAACATAAGCGTAATGGTTCAAATTTACTAAACAACTAGCTCTGATTATGGTGCCTTCTAATAAACCGTACTGTTTTTTGTTTTATTTCTTTGTTTTCTCTCTTTCCCTTTACACTGTTTTGCTTCCATGTCCGTTCGATTAATTGTATTCGTTTGTTTCTGTTTTTTTTATCAAAAAACATTCTATCATACCAGTTTACCAAGATATTTACTTTTGTTATATTGTTTTTCTCTCTTTCTTTGTTGATTTTTTTTCTCTATCAGCTTCTTATACTAATTTTTATAACAATCTCACCCTTACTTGCCTTTTTCTAAGCAATTTACACTTCTCACACACCAACCTGCTGAAGCTGAGCGCTTCCACCTTTCCGGTGTACCAATCTTAAACTGTTCCTTCCGTTGTTTTTCTCCCTTATTCGATCGTGATTGTTTGTGTTTGATTAAAGAAGGAATTGTTATTGGTATTGCAAAAAAAAAAAAAAACAAAATAGAGAAGAGACTGTGAATTTGTGAACAAACCCCTTACAGAAGATATTTTACAGCGCTTTTCTCTAGAGAGCTGGCCATTCCGCCGAACTGCTCTTCACATTCGGTTATCACGCATCGCTTCTGACTCCCTCTCCCTCTCGCTCGCAATGGAATTGCTTTTTGCTTGTTTTGCTTTTTTTCTGTAAAAGGCAGCCCCCGAAGGGAGAGTGTGATGGCTGTGTTGTATGAATTAAGGTGTAATGTACATTTCTTATTCGATTAATGGTTAGATTTTTTAAAGGTTACAACACAAAATGATGGATTAACGTTTTAATTTCGTTATAAAGTTCCCAAAATAATATGCAAAAAAGCCTTTTTAAACAAAATAAGCACTCTCTCTCTCTCTCTCTCTGTAGCACATGCGATCAATCAAACACACATATAAGTATGTTAGCAATAAAACCTAGTGAGCAGTTACAATGACACTTGCTTATTACATTACACGATGTGCTGCTTAGGAGCTCTAATTTGCAAAAAAAAACCTTTTAACTTATTGATTGTGCACAAAACCGAAACAGACGAGCACAGCGCAACTCCCATGGCATATTTTTCCCGTTTATCCTCTCTAGTAGCTCCTAAAATCCGCAACACATTTAGCACACTTTAACACCCCATCATGCCCTCTCTCTCTCCATAGCCAGCGCTCACAGCTCACTCCCGTCCCGCGCTCCCCGCGAGCGGCAGCGGTGCCACCGCACTGTCACTGTCCTCCTGATCGTTTGCCTCGAGCGACCGGTACTCGGAGTCGGCCGAATCGCTAACATCGTCCGCGATCGACAGCAGCGACTGGCCGGCTACCGGCTGGGTGGTGCTGTTAGTTGCGGTGACAGTGGAGTTGTTGGTGCTGGTGGCTAGCGGATGAGTGCTGCTGGCAGTGGACGCCTCACTGTTGTTACCACTGTCGGCGGCAATGGAGGGTTGGATCAGCGGCGGCTGGTTCGTGCGTGTGACAACGATGGTAGTGTCAGTGGCGCTTGCGTAGCAAGACGATGGTTGTTGGTGATCCTGTGCGGTGGGTTGCGGTAGTTGTTGTGGTTGTTATTAAAGGGTAGCGTGATGAAACGAGAAATAGAGAGAAAGAGAGAGTTGCATTGCATTCAGTTATTGGATGATCTCGAGCAGGGTTTGATTAGTATTAAAGGAGTGTGAAAGAGCGTTAGAATAAAGGAAAATGATTGCTTACACTGGTTAGCTTGCGTCTGGTGAGGGTGATGATCTTGAGTGATCGTGGTGATGCCGTTGGGCTTGCTGTTAGTATATTCGTGGAGTATGGCGCGTTCGTCATGTGGTGTAGTGTATGTGACGCAAGTCCACCGTCCGGTAAAGCCGTGGCAGTAGTCGCAGTAGTAGTACATATGCATAACGAATCGATGGTGATTTTGTTTGTTTTTGATTTATTTTTTTTGGTACCAGATTATATAGATTAAACGGAACGATTAACATAGTAATGTTTGTACGAAGCACTAGAGCAAGCGGCCAAGCCAAAAAGGGGACTAAACAGCAAAGCAGACAGATGAATAAGCAAACGTTCACAGTGTGCCGGTAGGATATGTGGCCCAAACTTACGTTTAAATTGCACAGAATTACCTATATCTTTCATTTAATCTTTAAAATATCATGCAATATTATAAAAAAAATAGTAAAGGAAAATGTACTGATAAGTTAGTAAAAGTTAATGCATCCCAAAAGTGAACCGAAAATAGTGATTTTTGTTTTCTTCCTCAACATCGCTCTAACACGCCAAAACAGATGTGATTTATCAAAGGTTTTTTTTTTATTTTAAATTTTCTTTAGAATAATTTCACTGTTTATTTCATCTATGTTTCTTTTTGTTTGTTTGTTTCGTCGGTATTAGCATTTGCTCTCGAAGCCCTGAAGCCCTAATGATCATACGATCATACGTAACTGCTCCTCTCGTTAATGCTGCTGCTGCTGCTGCAACACATATTTAGTCTGACTCGTTGGGCTGTTGTGTGCTACTACAAAAGTACTACACCAAGTATCAGTGTGTGTGTGTGTGTGTGTGTGTGTGTGTGTGTGTGTGTGTGTGTGTGTGTGTGTGTGTGTGTGTGTGTGTGTGTGTGTGTGTGTGTGTGTGTGTGTCTGTGTGTAAGTTTAACTTGAGTGGCCTTTCTACGACCCACTAACCACTGTTTCGTCGGTCCATCTCAACTGCTTGCAAAACTTTGTACATCCCCCGAGTGGTTCGAGCGCGCGGCGGTTGAAAATTTGGCTCCGCGCGCCTGTGTTCCTCTGCGCTTTTCCTTTCTTCTCTCTCCTATAGTCTAAACATTAAAACGGCCATCATCACACGGTATAGTTTCTCTGTTTTGATTTTGCTTTTTTGCTACCCTCCCTGTTTCCTTGGCTTTCCCTTTTTGCGCTAGTTTGGAGGGGTGTAATGGTGGTGGCGATGCTCGGGGACTGCGGTCCTGTCCTCACCTATCCTGAGAAATCAATGAGAGCGGGTAAGGTATATGGGCATGTGTGAACGAGTTTTCTGTTTCATATATTCGATGCTTAAAAGAAACACTACACCCTTCCCGTTTTTTTCAGCATTCCCCGTCCCTGTCTACTATTTAACTTTCCTCCGAGCTTTCGGTGGTTTATCATGCACACACAACGCTAAGTTCATTAGTGGATCAGCTGTTTCGTCTTGCTTTCTCCCTTTTTGTGTTTTACTGTACACTTTGCCCTCTCTCTTTCTATCTGCACACACACACAATCTGCTTTTACAACCTTTTCTCCTTTTTTAAATCTTCCTTTGTTTTGTTCTCTATCACTGAAATTACATCACCCGACAACAACATGTTCATCATTTTACATCACAATCGTTCTAGATCTCGTGCTTCATCATCATCATCTCATCTTTATCCTTTCATATTTTTTTCTTCCCTCCATTCCTTCATCCTCATTGCTCGTCGCCGTTGAGAAGTAGAAAAGCTTTAAGCAGCATCAGCTGGAGAAAACCGAAGGAGGAGGGTATCACAATCAATGCACACAAAAAAAAAACCGGGAACAAAAAAGGTAAAACACTGTGCTACACACGATTGCAATGGAGCAAAACGTTATTTAGCAATATATCGTATGCTTCTGTTATTGTTAAGAAAGGGGGAGGGCGAAAAAACACCAGCGGGCGCGCCCCTGAGACGCATGTGTATTTACAACCATTTTCAAGCTAACTACGCATAGTGTAAAGGATTAAAGTCAGCAAGGCAAAAAAGCAAGCAGAAGCAATGCGTTTGGTGTAAGATACAAGCTCCGCTTCGGTCCTGCACGACGTACATATTATAGCTGCACCCGGGCCTCACATACGTTAATGTTAAGCGCAATGCTCATTAGCTATGAATGTGAGTGAGTAATAAAACATAAAATGAACCATGAATATTCATACAATGGTGGTGGTGATCGGTTAAACATTATGCGACAAAACAAAACACGCAAAGCGGATGGCGATTTTTAGTTGTGCCTTGGCTGAAAATGAAAAGAGCTGTTAATGTGCAACACCGTTCATTGCGATTTGTTAAATGATAGGGAAAAGCTAATTCGAAATGACCATACAATTAACTTAAAAAATAGTTGGGGAGTAGTAGTTGATGCAGATAAACGCTTGATCAGCTGCCTTCGGCGTTTAAAACTTTACATCAACGTTAAATCTTTACCACACATTGTAACTTTACCACACAAAAAAGGTCAAATGAATGATAATCGATCAAAATAGATGAAGAAAAATGACTCGAAAATGAAGAGGGCGAACGAAAAATGTTGATGAAGCACGAACTGAATGCATAAAATACAGCCTGATCATAAACGATTATGAAAATAATGTACCGAAATGATGTACTATAACTATTCCCGCGCAATGGAGAACAAATGAATGGAACCCAAAAAGTGCACGCTAAAAATGAAGATGAACAATGCAAATGATGCGTGCCACTTGTATGTGTGCGTGTGCTTTACACAACCCCTTTTTTGGCGGTAGAATGTAGCAGCGGCGAAACCAGCCAACCAACCCGAGCGAGAGAGAAAAAGGAAGTTCTTATCGAACAAAAACCACATACACAAACATAAAACACAACCGAAACTAATTCTAAAAAAATAGTAATGAAACAAACTATCACAAGTAGAAATTTACCGTCGCACTGCTACCACCACCGCCGCCGGCACTGTCCGCCAGGTCACCGTCGTCATCGTCGTCGCCGTCCGCTGGGTCGTCCTCCTCGCACACGCTCTGGTAGCGGATGCGATCGATGCTGCCCGTCGACCCGATCCCGAAGCTGCCCACCACCCCGTCCTCCTCGTCCGTGATGCTAATGTTGCGCTCACGGTAGCTGCTGCGCTGCTGCTCCACCACGCCCGAGTCGATCATGTCCCGGCTGGCGGCGGTGGGCGATTTGCTACCGTCCGCCATGCCACCGGTCGTGCTGCTCGTAGTCGTGGACGACGGTGTCGGGTGGTCGGTTTGTGCGAATGAATCGATCAGCTGGCCACCACCGGCGCTGGTAGTGATCGGTAACGTGCCGCCGCCGCCGCCGCCACTCCTGCTGCTGCTGCTGGACTGCATTTCGATCGTCACGACGGCCGTCGGTGGTTGCTGCGGGGCAGGGGCCATCTCAGCGGACAATCCGCTGCCTCTGCTCGACGATGGTCGTCCTTTGGAGGGAGGAAAGTGTTAAAATCGAAAAAAAATCCCTAACCGTAGGTGCCAGTGCTTACCTTTCTTCTTTTTCGACACATTGACCGGCTTTAGCTTGACGCGATAGAAGCACGCACCTTGCGGCACACCGTACCGGTTGTCGTCCCGGCGCGCGTGGCAAAATTCCTTATGTATGACCGTACCGAAGCCGAACAGTGTTTCCGGCTGCTCGCCCCTTACGGTCGGTTGCAGCCCGAGCGCCTGGTAGCTGCTTTCGTGCAAGTAGTAGGTAAACTCGCCCGACTGAAAATTCAACCGAAATTAAATCCCCAACATTAAACCAATGATCCAAACAGTAACAATCGCACACTAACCTGCACAATGTTGTACTGCGAGTTCTTCGGATTCCACACGTACGTCACCGTGTCACCATCCGAGCAGGTCAGCAGCTGCGCCGTATCCATCCGGTGCTTCCGCACCTCGCACGCCAGTGCGTTCTTCTCCTCCTCGAGCGTTCGCAGGTTGTCGTGCAGCTTGTCCAGCCGGTCCGCCAGCTGCTGCCGGTCGGTTTCGAGCGCCTCCATCTGCTCCCGGCAGCTGTGGTCGTTCAGCGGGCTCAGTTCCGGATCGGTCAGCGATTGGATCGTTTCCCGCATGCGCATCACCTCGCGCATCAGCTGCGCCTCCTTTTCGCGCAGCTCCTCCAGCTGCCGGTCCTTCTCGTCCAGGATGCGCTTGTACACGTCCTGGCTGCCGCTGCCGGGCGAACCGGCCGCACCGTACGATCGGTGCAATCGATGGTTGCCCGCACTGCCCGCACTGCCAACGATGCTGCTGCCGCCCCCGATCGCATTCGCTTCCCACCGTTGACGCTCCTCCTCCACGGCCGCCTTTATCGCCTGCTCTTTCTCCCGCTGCAGGTCGAGCCGGACCTGCGCCAGCAGCTGCTCGTGCGTTCCAATGTCGATCATGTCCGGCTTCTCGATCTTCTCCAGGCTCGTGTCCGACGGCGACCGGTCCATGCTGGTGGCCATCAGCTTGAACCGGCACCGCAACGATTCCATCTCCGTCCGGTGCTTGTGCTCCAGCTGCTCGATCGCTTCCTGGATCGCTTTCCTGCGGTCCACCTCGGCGCTCGCCAGCTGCTCCTCCAGCCGGCGGATCACCTCGCGCATCTGCGCGATCTGGTCGCTCAGCTCCCGCTTTTCCTGCTCGTAGCTCGACACCGTCTCGATGTGGCTCGCCTTCATCGTGCTGTTGTCCGACCGGAGCGACTGTATCTCATCGTCCTTGTGGTGGATGCTTTTGCGCAGATCGTTCATCTCCAGCTCGTGGTCGACGGTCAGCTGCTGGATCGTTTCCCGCTCGCGGTTGCGCGCCAGCTGCTGGATGTCGTTCCACGCCCGGTTCATTGCACCGAGCTCCGACTGGAACTGGGTGCGGTTGCTATCCGCCTCCGCCCGCACCCGTGCCAGCTGGTCGCGCAGCATCATAATCGAGTCCTGCGACAGCTGGTACACGCTGCTGAGCAAACCCTTGAGCCTTTCCACCTCCAGGCGCGTGGTGCCGAGATTATCCTGCATTAAAACAGCGAACAAAGCAAGATTAAATATTAATAGGGTCGTTTAAGAGGGCTAAAGCTGAGTGCATCGTCAGTTAGTCTTTTGTTAAACAGGTCTACCCTTTCTTGCTATGGTGCATCGTAAATGAAGCAACTAAAAGGAAACAATAAGCAATAGATGTGTGCATTATATAATAAGATAAAGTTTTCCAATTGGATTATACAATTTGGCCATTCCGGTACATATTGCCCCAAATAAAGACAAAGATGGGGAAAAGTAAATCGATAGTTGGATCGAAAAAAAAATATAACAACCAAAAACATCAAGAAACGCAACAAAAAACAACAAATAAAAAAGTGTTTTTAGTAAAACAGCAAAAAAAGGTGGAGGTTTCCACTTCCTTTTCTCTGTGAACGTTTCTAGTTCTCTTTCTCTGTCTTTCTCTCTCTCTCTCTCTGTACCTGCAGGAGCAAAATGACGGTGCCCTCGTCATAACTGCTGCGACCGCGGGCCAGCAGACAATCGGCGAACGACGCCCGAAACTCTTGATGTTGGTGGTATAGCTGCTGCTGCTGTTGGTGCTGCTGGTACGGCTGGTGGCTGGTGTGCTCCAGCTGCTGGCGCCGTTCGACGCTGGCCGCACTGGACGGCAGCGATTCGTCGATGTAAAACTCGCTATTAATAAACTCGCCCTCGTCGCCGGGCGATCGCAACAGTGCCGTACCGCCCGGGCTCGGTTCCATCAGGGCGAGCAGCAGCAGCTCCTGCGAGCTGCTCGAGCGCTCCGATGAGGAGGTGCGGGTTAAAATGCCCCTCCGCAGCCGGCGCCCACCGTCCAGCGTGCTCGCCGGTACGTACAGCGGGCAGCGACCGTCAAGGCTCGCCCCAAGAATGCCGGCTGCAGGTGAAGCAGCATTTTCCTCCAGTATGGTAGCCGGATGGTGGTAGCCCGGCAGCAGGGCTGCTGGCTGCTGTTCGGACAGTTTACCACCACCACCGCTGCCGCTCACATCCTCACCACCACCACCGTGCTCAACACTCGCTATTGCAACATTGTCAGCAGAAGCGGAAGTGGTGGTAGTAGTAGCGCTTGTCAAAGTGTTAGTAGCATACATGCAGCTAGCGACAGTGTTAGTAGGGGTAGTAGTGTTTGTCCCAGTGATCGTAGTAACGTTTGGGGAGTGTGTGTCGTCGTCATAGCGCACCTCTGTAAGCGTTTCCGCACAAACCGTCTCCACCGGCTCGGTGCAGGTGGCCACACTGCACGTCTCTACCACCGCCACCGCCGCCGCCGGTGCGTCCTCCTGCGTCGAGCGGCCACCGACGGGACTCTGATTTTGAACCTTCTCGTAATCCTCGGTGTCGGTTTCCGATTCTGCTCCGACCCTGCACGATAAAACAAGTGAATTTCAGTGAAAATGTATCCAAAACAGATTGAAATTACACACTGCCGGCGACGTACTTATCACTCTCTTTCCCGCCCGACTGCTGTTCCGGCGCATTGTCACTGCTGGACGTAGCGCCGTCTTTGCTGCGTACCGAGGCATCGTCCTTTCCGGTGCCACTGCCGTCATCTTGCTGCTGCAGCTGCTGCTGCTCTACCGATCGAGTTTGAAAAAAATCTATCACAGAAGCTATGTTCGGTAGCGGAATTTTCTCCGTCAGTTCGGGCAGGTAGCGGGACAGCTCCTCCAGGTCTGCGCCAATGGGAAGAAACGGAACCGAAAAACAATTGTAAAAATAATGTATAATGCAAATTCGAACGCTTTCGCACTCGACCGTACCCTGCTTGTCCAGCGCTGGTAGACTAGAATCGAACACCGATGGTGCCTGGATGGCGTAGGACGGTGGCATATCGGTCATGCCCGGAAAGAGCGAGCTCAGGAAGTGCCCTTCGAAGATGGAGGTAAAGTCCTGCCGCCTTGCAACCTCCTCGTTGTGTATCGCCATCAGCCGGCATGCCAAATCGGAAGCCCACTATGAAAAAGAGGGAAATAAATTTCGATAATGAACAGAAAATATCTTTCCCCTCTGTAGGGGTGATTTCCAGGAGTCCTCATAGCTGTGGGACACTTTATTGAGTCTTTCTTACGCGAAATGAACTTAATGTAATGGGAAATGGACTCTATAGCACCCTTGCTGGACAAATCCGATAGAAATTTCCAAGGAGCCTGTCCAAAAAGGGTGCCATAGAGTCCAATTTCCAACATCTGAAGTTCACTTCCCATAAGAAAAAGTCAAGGAAGAGTCCCACAACTATGAGAACCCCTGAAAACCCCTGTAAACCCTACTTACCCTTAAGAACGCGCTAGAGAACATACGCCGACGGACCACCTCGGTTACGGCGCTCACGTAGATGCACGGCACCATATGAATCTGCTCGATGATGCTCAGATGCTTCTGCAGACGCTGCAGCGACGTGTGGTACAGCTGCAGCGTACTGTCCAGCTCGTGCACCCTCGTCTCCACGTTCATAATATACCTATGCACGTAGGTAGTAAAGTGCCAATTCAAAATACTTGCCACTTTGTAATCATTGCTCCCATGTGCACACTACTACTCACTTGATCCTTTTCGTTAGATTTAGGCCGAGCTCCTCCTTCGCCACCGTACAGCGGCGCTTGTATTCGAGCAGATCGGCATGGTTCTTCTTCATGAGTTGCAGCGTGTTCTGGTGCGACACGCACAGCTGGGGAAGCACCGACGCGTCGTTGATTTTGCTCGCCGACTGCTGGTTCTTCGCGATACCCTCCGCCAGCCCGTTCTGGTCGCCGAGCTGCTTTTTCGCCTTCGCCAGCAGCTCGTCTAGCCCGCGCAATCGTTCCTCCAATCCCTTCACTACCTTAATATCAACCTGCAATGAACAACAAACATTGCAAGACAGTTCTTCCACGCAAACCCAAAACACACACAAAACAGGCGATCGCACTCACATTTTGCGACGCTTTCACCGCTTTCTCGATGCGATCGTTCAGGTTGACCAGCAGGTTGCGGTTGAACTTTTCGATGTTGATGCGACACTCCTCGGCCATGCGCTTCAGCGTCAGCTGACCCTCCATCGCCGAGATCCAGTCGAGCAGCGAGATGCCTTTCGCCCGTTCGCCCTCCGTCAGTGCGACTTCACCACCACCGTCCTCCACCGTTGCCAGCTCTGTACCGCTGCCAGTGGCTTCCACTTTTTGCCCCTCCTCCGTCACTGTGTCACCGTCCGGTTTTCCCTCGATGTCTGGCGGCGGCCCGCCACCGCTCGTCGATACGATCACACCTCCCGAACCACCACCACCGCCACCAGCACTACCGCCCGCTGCAGAGGAGGACTGCTGGTCGGTGTTGCTGCCCGCTCTGCTCGGGTTAAACACCTCGTCGAACACACCGTACGGGCGTGATTCGGCATTTTCCATCAGCGACGAAAGGATTGGAATGTCTGCCAGCTGTTGTAGGCTTTTGTCAAAACTGCAACGAAAAGGAAAGGAATCGGCGTCATCATTTCAACACTGTCGCTGTCGTAGTAGTTTAAGTAAATGCTCACCTGTGCAAAATATCCATCTGCTCCTCGTACATCCGCAGCTGCTCCTCGTAGTAGCGGTTGAAATATTCGCACCGCTCCTGGAACTCCTTGATCGTGTCCTCCATGTTGGCGACCACCGCTGCCCAGCCCTGCTGCTGCAGGTGCTGCTCGTGGATGAGCGATTCGCACCGCCGCAGCTCCTCCCGCCCCATCTCGTAGATCCGCTGGGCGAGCTGGGCCCGGGCCGCCATCCCCGCGAACGTCACTGGAAGCTCCAGACTTTTCCGCACCAAACCGTCCAGATCAACCTCAGCTGTGTGTGTGATAGAGACAGAAAGTAGTTTAAGAATTTTCCGTTTAATTCACTACGATCGCGCACTGCTCGCGAGGTTTGCTTACTCTCTTTAATCGGTCCAGGCGACAGCAGCGGTGACTCGCCGACGGTTTTGCAGAACATGTAGATCGGGTTCGTGTCGGTACCGGTGGCGTAGTGGCAGGCGCGACTTTCGTCCTCCAGCAGCTCGCCACCGCTCACCAGCAGCACGATGCTCCTGGCCGGTATCGCATGGTTCCGCTCGATCAGCTCCTTCAACCGCCGGATGCTGCAAATAGCGGGTACAGAGGAGTAACATTTCAGTGTCACCGAAGCTTCCTCCTCGTACATGCCCCCCTACTACTTACTCCTCAAACATGCACTCCATCTTAAAGGTCAGCATGCGACCTTGATCCACGTGAAATACGAACATCATGGTGCCGGGTTTGCCGATGCAATCCACCCGCAACCCTATTGCAACAATCGTCCCGCCGCCTGCTCACCGGTCAACCGCCGGCCGCACCCCTCCGACAGCCTCGCCACCGGTTGCTCCTGCCTCCACGCGCGTTTCACCACGCCTGCCAGCGGTACCCGTGCCAAGCCGCACCACCGCATTCGTTTCCTCGAGCTTGGCCAACGCGTTTTGCAATATGTAATCCGGTCGATCCTTTTAGCTTAGCATTCCCGCTTTGCCAGCAACAAGGGCCACACTCACACCGAAACACAAAGCCTCAAAGCGCGTTCGTAGTGTAATGTCCTGGTGGTTCGTTCCTACCGCTATGCTGCGTGTGAAATAGACCCGCCGTTTGCTTCACAGCTTCAGTGCATGGCACACACACACGACGCAGCCAACCGGGCGAGGGTGACGACAATCGAACGGTGCGGCGCCACTAGGCGGTGCGGATCACAGTTTCACGTGCTTTGGTCGTTGCGCTCCAAATTCGCTAACCTTTGGGCGGCCTCACTCACTGCTATTTATTGCCCCACACACACACACACACACTACACTCGATCGATTCGCGCTGTTTTTGATTTGCTGCAGCAAAACGGCGTATTTGCGCTGCTGCTGCTGCTGCTGCTGCTCTTCGTCCGGTCTGTCTCTCTGGTGTGTTCTGCTGCTGCTACTGTCTCTTTCTCTCTCTATCCGCTACACTGTTGCCGCCTACCGGTCTGCGCTGCTCCACTGCGCATATTATCGGAGCATATGTGTGGGGTTTGTTGTTGATGGTGGCGCCGCGCCTGCAACCAACAACCAGCCCTTTGACGCTGCTGCGTCGTTGTGCACACGAGTGATGATCGCGCGCGCGATTGCGATCTAATGTTTTTTTTTCACTTCTGCCTTTCACCCACCCCCTCCGTTGTATCGTTGGTTGTTGTTGTGGGTGGGAGGGATGGTGGTAGAGGATGATGCCGATCGCTGTCCGCGTGCTTAGTGGGTGCTTCGTGTTACACCGTGCTGACTTTTGCTCACTTTGTGTCCTTCTCTCTTTCTCTCACACACATACTCTCTCTCTCTCTCTCTTGCTGTGTGCTGTCTCTAGTGATGTTGTTGTGGTGCTGAAAGTAAACAAAAAACAAGCGATTAGACAAAATGTTGCGAAAAAGCCGTTAAAGCGTGGCAAAATATGCTACACATTCGTTCGAAAACGCAAAACATATTCACGAAGAGAACGGGACGATGATTTTGGCAACGGCGTGTGGGGAGATGCTCGTGCCCCGTGGAAAGCATTGGAAGGAGTAATGTTGTGGCATACACAGCATACATTCGAGTTAGGTTCATTGCACCGGCCCTGTGTTTCACTGGTGCAATAGGGTGGCATGCAACCTCGTGAAACAAACCCAACCAGCCAACACGCTCCACGCTCGATGCAAAAGTGAATTGTTTAATTAATGGCTACTTCCAACACAGCCATATACACACAACTCCTTCACCCTTTCAAACTCAATTCCGTTTATGCAGCGCATCTTGCGCCACAAATCAAGCCACGCCGCGATAATCGTTGGCAAGAGTGACTTCTATTAAGCAAGCGGCACTCTTCCTAATACACACCCCAAGGTCCGTCCTTTGGCTGCCTGATAACGCCCCGTAACGGCAACTTCGGGATACACTCCAACCGATAATGAACAACGCTCCCGATTCGACCTACAAAACACGGCACGGGGATGCACAGGTTCGGTGTGTTTGCCGGCTTAGACGAGGTGAGAAATTACGTCTTAAAGCAAAGCGTGCCGATGATGCAGTGTGCGTCACATCAATTCATGCCCACCACCCTCTATCGCGCGATACCCACCAAAATGGCAAAAACAACTGTCATCGCACACAGTGAGTGTGTGGGAAATCCTACCGACCCAGCGAAAAACACACCAATCTCTCCCACTGACCTAATTACGGTGTCTGCTCCAATGGCGCGCTTATGGCGCGTGGTGCATTTGAAGGAAGAAAGAGAGAGAGAGATGGAGAGAGATACAGTGCTAATACACAATCGGGGTTCACTAAACGGGCACAGAAGAGACACAAATACACTGAATAGATTAAGGTCTCCGATGCAGTACACACCACATCATCATTGCCGTCGTTAGCAAAGAAAATCGGCCAAACATTACAACCTGTGCAGTGTGTGTATGTGTGTGAGCTCTCCGCCCAAAGCCACAGAAGACTATTTACGCCGTCCTACAAGGCGGCAGTGAGCGAGAAAGTAGAATGATAACGACACGACAGCGATCGTGATTTCAAGACGAAGGAGGTTGTTGCCTCGGTTGTTTTTTAAGGTTCGTGACTAGGTACGAAAATGGTTCACGGCAACAGCGCAATGATTCACGGGGAAATAACCCCGCGTCTCTGCTTACGGGAAAACGAAAGCGAGTGCACAGGGGAGTGGGTGATCGAGGGTGGATTACTTTTACTTGGTGCGCAATGGGAAATGGTGGCAGGCAAATGCGAGACACGATCACGAACGACCGAGAAAATTGGAAGCGGAATGGAGGATGATATTAAGAAAAAGGAAACGTCAAATAGACATATCAGCCATTTGTGAGAAGGTTTTTTTGTTTTTTCTTTGTACAACAATGGCACGTGCACAACAATACGTATGTACAATGCTGAACGAATGCATATTGTGCCAAAATCCAACCGCTCGCTTTGGTTGCCCGTTATGTATGAAGCATTCGCGTGTTGGCGGCGATCTTCACTCTTTGGCGGAAGTATCTTCACGACCTTCACGAGCGAACCAATACAACACGCGTACACAATTAGAGTTAGAGCTTCCGTGGTGGTACCCAGCAGTACAGTTTTCCATTCTCGATCACTGGTCTGGACGGTCAGGTGTAGTTTGCAGTTTTTTTTTAAGGAAAGAAAACCTTGGCCTTGGACAGAGCCTTCCGTTTTGTAAGGCTGCTGAAGTTATTACAGTTGTAATAATTGCAAGAAATTGTTTTGCTTCTTAAGCACAGTTTTTTACAAGCATTACATAGACCTTCAAATGGCATTCAAAAGGTTTACTTTAAAGCGTTTGCGGATAATTGTTCTAGACAGCTTACCACCCTTAAAGGAATCCATCTAAAAGATGTTTCGATTTGCATCGTATTGCCAACAAAATGCTCAAACCAGTTCTAGAATATGGTTGTGTCTAATCCACTATGGTTGATGACACCCCAATAGTCTAAAGAGAAACGTGGCTGCTGCTGTAAAGGCTGGTCAAAGTTCGATTCCCGTCCAGTCAATCATCTCCAATCGATTTTAAAATATACTAAACTTATTAAAGCCGGGCATATGATCGCTCATGTTGTTTACGACAATAAGGATAAGAAATACAAAAAATAGACACGTCTGGCTTCTTCAAAACACTACATTAAGTGAGGGGCTAATGGTAATGCGAATCATCTTCATCGAGAACGAGAAAATCATCAATGGGTCAGGAAGAGTTCACGCGCCGCTTGCTTAAACGAGAGTCTTTGTAGCAGGCGCACCATCTTCGCCATGTGTTTTCATTTGCATTTCAGCTCCATTTATAGACTGAGTGCATCCCAATTCTGACAAGTTGGTTGTGCAAAGTAGACAGAGATTGATCGCTAGAACATAAGGTCCTAAATGACTTGCAGCGTGTTTTACGACTTCTTCCTCATTGCGTGCTTCATTCTATCCGTCAGATCTTCAACCAGGTCCTTAATAATGCTGCAGTTAGTCGAACGAGACATCATTAGTAGTACATTGCTACTGTAAGACAGGATACTATTCCAATGAGAAAGCAGAGCATCTCAAGATCATCTAGTAGTCAACGATCGATATTAAGTCCAATATCTTGTAACACCAGCATACAAACGATGCTAAAACGCAGATCTTCATTCTGCCACCACGGAATGCACCTCTCACTGACCTCCATTACTATCAATTACGGGTTTTACTTGACGAATGTAACCATCAGCTTTTAATAACAGCCATCACACCGGCTCATTCAACACAGGTAATATCACAGCAAAACTCTTACTTCCGATAGGCACCCAACACACGAGTCAGGCTACAAATCATCAACTAGACGACACAGACGACAAGAAGCAATGATCCGCAGCACAAACCGTCCTCCCTTCCTACTCCCCTTCGAACAAAACAACACTCTGTCCCCGCCCATTCCACAATCCACACAGCCAGACATACTAGTTGCGCATGTTTATTATTATTATCTTGTTGCCATTATACCTGTTTTCCTTTCCCTAGCGGACCGATGACATTGCACCACTAAAACAAACCCACCACCAACCTCTAATCCTCGCCAACCACCTAGGCACAACGCGGCATCAATGGCAGAAAACCTTCCGATCGCAGTTCGCTGCTTCCTTCTCGTTCGAAAAACCACCTTTTTTCATGCCCCTCCACGTTGAAGTTGTCGCCCATTTTATGTACCCACCAACGGCAGAAACATCTGATCTGCTCATAACAGTGTGTGCGTGTTTGTGTGATCACCTCTCGATCGGGGAGTGGAAATAAGGGTAGGTTGTTCGAGAGGGTTGATGTTGGCGGAGTGAGGACCCGCGTAACAGATACGCACCAAAACGTGCTGCGCGACACCAGCGAACATACGCACTTACACGCTAACAGTGGGGGAGAGCGGTCGAACTTGAGAACACAAAAAGGCCACCCGAACTCACCAATACGCAAACCAACAAAACAGCTATGCGCGTGGATGTGATATGTGTCTGGCGTTCCTCCACTCTCCATTTGGCCTTGAAAGTTGGGGCAAATGAAATTTAGCAGCAGTTTGCTGCCCAAAGAAACGCACGTTCTATTTGTTAATGAAGTAAGCGGCTGTTTAGATTAATTTGGGTGATCGTTTTCTTCTAATTTTAACCTTCAAACAAACATTGCATATACTTAGATATATCTAAGCGCCAACCGAAATGCTCCAAAAACGTCCCATCCATGCAAATGAAACGCGATCGTTGCTTCCTTCCGCCTCATTATCATGCGAAACCCCAACACTGCCCGTTTGCTCTCACAGAGTACCTTGAACTCTTTGTGTCTCTGAGTGTGACATACGGTTCTGGTTTGTTTTTATATAGACAATGGAGGAAGATACCTGTGTCCTCTCACCCACAGCCAAGTGTGCTTTGCTTCCGCAAACATTAATCAAGCGAAGACCTGCGCGCACACAGAAACACAAGGAAAGAGGGAATATGGGGGGATTTGCTGTTGTTATCAAATCACAATCAACCTCCACAAATGACGCACACACACACACGCAGAGCACAAAGCACATGGTAAATGGACTAGAAAGTTCTACAAAAGTTTAGACAGCACAAAAAAAGGTAACCACCGAACCCGCCATTAGCATCGTGTAATTAAGCACGGCAGCTGATAAAGTGAAGTTTAAAATTGAACAACCACCCAAGGGAAGGGGAGAGTTGACATTGGGCCGTGGATTTCTATCTGTGACACTGTTGTGCTGACGGGTTGCCGGGTTTCCGGGTTAATCGGTCAGTGAGGTGGGTTTAACCTGCTCCAAAACGGGACAGCGTTTCGACGTTGCGTCGTTGTGTTAGGTTCTGCAAAGCTCCTCACCCCCATTACACAACATAATGCAATCTCTGTCTTGTACTCCCCCTTGTTTACAGACAGTGTGGAGGAGTCCATTGTGCATATTTCATGACCTCGATTGCGTCAAATCCAGAAAAGGGTAAGGAAAAGGTTAGATGAAAGTGAAATACGCACAAACAATGAAAGCGTCAAGTGGAGTTGATACGTTAAGGGACAGCAGCTGAGTGCCTCGATGAGTGCAAAGTTGGCCGTATTTTACTGTAAAAAAGGGTCGGATTGAGTGGTTAGATTTTCTGCACGTATCGATCGTACAGATAGCGGAACTTGGGGCAAGTGTGCCACCTTAAGCATTTCAAGTTATAACTCACTAAAACGTGTTTTTCAAAAGCCGATTTAAATCTCATAACCATTTTACATCTATTTCCTCACTTATAAATGAGTTTCGCTTGAAAAAAGTGCAAACAAAACAGTTTTTGAAGCGTTTTAAAAAGGGTCCAAAAAGACGTTGTTTTTTGGGCTATGGGGCAAGAGTGCCACTCGTATGGGGCAAGACGGCCACCTGGTTAAAATAACCGTGTTTCTTAGATAATTGGAAATTATTACGTTTATACCACTAGTATATGTATTCCTACATGTATTTAGTCCTCAATGAACCCTTTTTGACCACCAACTGTACCACAATATGGTTTGTTACTGTTCTGTTTTTCCGGGGTGGAATCCGCTCACAATAGCGCACCATTCTGCAGCACGCTACAACAATGTTTACATTTTTGACAGCTCGCGCCTATGAAAGATGGTGGCACACTTGCCCCAAACAGAGATGGCACACTTGCCCCAAAAGTTGTAACTTTTTTGAAATTGAATTTTTCAGTGACAAAAAGAAATTTTTTTTTTCAACTAAACCCACAAAAAATTTCACGTTTTCTCAGCTATACGGTGGTGTAAATATTTTCTCGTTTGATTGTTCGCACGATTTTTGAGAGCTTATTTGGTTGGATTAAAAAATTATAATATTCTGCTCACTTTTGAAACTCAATATAAATCAGTTTAAAACAATGGGAAATATCGATTGGTCTATATGAAATTAGGCTCAGAATACCTAGTCATTGGAAAGCAACCAACTGTATACACAATTGATCATTAAATTAAAGTTTTTAAGGAAAAATGCTTGGTGGCACTCTTGCCCCGTATGGCACACTTGCCCCAAATTCCGCTATTTTGAGTTTCATTGGGGGGTGGTTCGAGTACAGCGGGAACAGTGTTTGCACACATAAAGGTAACAAATTCTTGCATCCATCATTGCTACATGGAGAAAAGGTGGTTCAATGATCGATCGATGGGTGTTTCGCTATACAGTGGGTGAAATATTAATATCATTATATTAATATATTTCGCAGGGCGTTACTTTGTGAAAATTATTATTATTATTATTTTATGCACATAAAATGACTATAAGATCTATGCTAAGGATTCTAAACGTTATTTCCTAAATGTCAGAGAAGAAGAAAGTAATGAAAATGCCACGCCTCAGTCGATTTTAAAGGGCTTGTTCTAGAAGTTCTAGGCCAAAAACCCCGATTTTCGGGCTCAAAAATGTCAATTGTGAGAAGATACCATTACCAAACAACCTTCCACAAAAAACAGGCTGTTGCAACTTTTCCATTAAAATAAAATCAAATCAAATCAAAATTTTATACAATTAATCTATTTAAAGCGGGACTGAAGAATTAGTCCTTCTGTGTTGTTGATTTTAGAATGCTTAAATTCGACAAAAATAAGTGTTGAAATGCAAAGCAATGTTATACTTATTACACACACTGTTGCCAAGGAAATGGAATTCAGATAGCAGCAGAAACGGGGTGGCCACCGATAGGTAGTGAACTAATCCATCACACCCCTGCTCACCTGCTCGCTAATGAACCAATGCTTAATGCAATAAAAATGCCTAACAGCAATGATGAAATTACACCAACGTTACTACCCCCGCCCGTACTCGGGGAAATTCTTTTTCAATTTCCGCTACCGCTCGACTTTTCTTGCACCTCGCCCTACCTATTTTCCAATTCCAATAAAAAAACGGATCGAATGCAACACACACACACACCATATATGCACCCCAAGCGGCTATTGCACTTGCACGTGAGCGATCAGCAGCACAGTGCATGGGATTTTAATTTCGCTGTTTATCAGTTGGCTAACCAGGCCGGCCAGGCTAGCAAAGCGGGCAGAGCGGACCCGGGACAGCGCACACAAACAAATAACAAGCAATCGATTTCAATATTATCGACCCATTACATCAGCCACCAACCTAAACAAGGCAGGCAGGCAGGCAGGCAGAGCTGTGCACCCGACTATGCAGCAAACGGTGCTGCATCTCCAGCGCAATAGACAAACGCAAACCTCATCTTGATGCTCCCGGGGGAGAGGTGCGTCGAAGACTGGGGGCCGTTTGTTGTGTGACACCCGTCTGGCCGCTGAAATTCAACTCCCAACTCCCGCCAGTCCCGGGCAGCGCGTTGCATATGTGCAGCACGTGCATCGTAATGTGCGAAGGCAGTTTGGGGGAGAGAGCCGGTGTACCAGCCGGTGCAGGCGCTGGGTGGCATGGGAAAAACGGGGCTATCTCAGCGCTTAGAAAGGGGACGGTGTTTGTGTCTGGGCTGCGCTAACCCAAACCCTCCTCCCTGCACGGCCGGGCCGAACTTGAGCGTTCAAGTGGCAGCAAATCATCATCCCCCGACAGACGGCCGCCACAGGATTAGGAGGGGCGCATTTTGCAACGCAGAAATAAACAACAACACACTGTGCAGGCGGACACGTAATGCATGATGGCGTGGTGGTTTTACATAGAAGAAGTCATTTACTAAAACAACGTATTCTTCAAAGGAACCGGAAGCATCCAACTAGGCCTCCATGTTTTTAAAATGGAGCATAAATCCAATAAAAAAGGCTGAAACCAATAGTAATTGTAACAAAAAGGTTCGGCAAAGTAATACAGGCTTTTCCAAGGCACTTTCGAATGTGCACACAATTATTCACCGCATTCAAGATGATTTTCAACAGCTGTCAAATGATTTATTTACCTCAAAATGAAATTTCAGTTTCAGCACAAGATTTTCAACACAATAACAAAGAACTATCTGACTCATTCCAGCTTGAGTCGTGTTGAAAATCATGCAGAAAAAATTAAAAATTATTACGATGGAAATGCAATATCAGATTGAGGTGGATTAACGTTTTGCAAGCGGTGAATAACAATGTTAGCATTCGAAACTGTCTTACAAAACCCTGTAATACGTGCTACATTCAGGCCCAGGATAATTGTCATTGCCAACCACATTCGAGGTTTCATTTTTTGAACCTGTGTACTGATTGGTTAAATGCATGGGTTCAAATCGCAAATGATCATCTTGTTTATGAGATAACGAAAAAGACACATCAACCAAGACTAATCGGAGTGTTGTTGCGTCAAATATGAAGGACAACAGATAAGTCAATTACTAAAATGCGCCTAATAATGTCCATTTCTCTCTACATATGACAAATTAACAGTCGAGAGAGAGAGAGAGCGAGAGAAAGAGAGAGAGAGAGAGAAAGAGAGAGAGAGAGATTTTTTAGACACAAAAAAAGGATAAGAATCGACTATCCTTTATCGACTGAATGCCTGATAACTGCTTGAAACATTTAAAAAAATAGTAAAAAGCATGTAATAAAGCATTGAAAGGTGAATGGCTGCTTTATCATGGCTATCAAACAAAAACAAGTCTACTAAGCAGTGCAGCTTACACCACAATCCGGAACGCAAATAAGAATGTGACGAAGCCGTTCAACCTTTCAGCCAAGTGCGGCATAGTAATGGGGTATCGTCCGAACCACCACCAACCTTCCTTCCCCGGTTATCCTTGTCCGTAGAAGGAAATAAAGAAAAAAAGGACTAAAATGCAGCTTGCCCTTGCCTTCCCACCCGGCAGCTAACGTCTGATTCATTCAATCGTGGTGTTCGCCAAGCATGAATGAACAGAGCAGCACATACGCATTACACACACACACGCACACACATACACAAAGCACAATTGCACAGTGGAATTGCGGTCGGTTTTGTGTTGCTTCTCATGACGTGCTTTTAAAGGTGATCAATGTTCTGTTCTAAAAAAATGCATCAAACTTGGGGGGAAAAAAACAAAACTTAAGTATGATTCTGTGGCTCCACCGTAATGAGAAGGCGGATATGATGATTGTGTTGTCCCATGGAGTAATTCTTTGTTTGGCTTCCCGTGATCCAGTTGCGTGTGCAGCAAACTGCAATCGGGATTGGGCGGGGTGGGTGGTATCATCTTTCCAAAAACTTCGCGTGTGCGCGCTCACAACAAAGAGAAAATGCTTCACGTGTGGATGTGTATGTTTTGGTGCAAAATCTTTTGGAACATCTTCACATTAACACTAAAAGTAAAGTAAGAATGCTTTTGTTACAATTTTAAGCAAAATTTGCAACAACAACAACAACAAAATAGAAAAATGGACTATTTATAAGAAACACAATGCTTTGCTGTTGTTACACACAGCCACAACAAGCACGGTGAACAAGAGCAATGGGGGTGTTATTTGTAAACATTGCCACCACCCCCAGAGTGTCATACACACAGACAAACACACACACACAGACACACAGTGACAAGACGTCGCCGTCCGACACACCAGCCATGATGGCACACACAGTGAATGTGCTGTTGTTGTTGTTGTTGATGATGGGCAATCATGAATGATTGTGGATGATGGCGATGAGGGATGGTGGTAGCCAGCGGCAAGAGAATGTAAAAGTCGAAGCGATTGCTTGGATCGAAAGATCTCTGTCACTACGGTAAATGTGGAGCAAAAAGAGCGAAGCACAGACACACACACACACACACACACACACACACACACACACACACACACACACACACACTTTCGCCATGTTGCTCTTCCCAGCAAAACCCATCCTAGGGGAGGAGGAAGTAAAAGGGCCATCCTTCCACATCTCCCCCCACTCGTAACCACACACCACAACCGCACACACAGGCAAATGGCGTTTGGAAGCAAACAAAAAAAAGGAATAACACACACACGCACTTTGGTGCAAACGTTGCTTTCTTCACGATTTGAAGGCAAAATTATTGGGACGCATTTTGTGATACGCTAATACGCACGGACACACATGCACACACACACACGCGCGCAACACACTCTTTATCCATTCTCGCACACGACGCACGTAACAAAACGACGTCATCCGTACGCGTAAATTGCGTACGCGTTTGTTGTTTTTTTTTTTTTTTTTAATTCGTTTTCTCCTCTATTTTCAAGGCTTTTTCGTCACATTTTTTGGGGCGGAGACCACCATTTTCGGGAAGATGCAGGGTTTTTGTTGCATTCGAACAAAGGGATTAGAAAAAGGGGTTGCGGGGATGGGATTTATAATAACAAATGTGTTGCACACACACACACACACATACACGCACGCTAAATAGGGAAAATCACGCGCAGGTACAACACAAACACAACCGATTCTCTTTGTAATCGCTACCTAGCACACGATCGAAAACCACACCACAGCTGTAAAGTGTCCGCTGAACAAACGTTCCGAGGGCGAGTGATCGGACGCGTTCAGGTGCTATCGTACTGCAGCTTGGCTCGAACTGAAATCAAAGTAGCAGCAGCAGCATACGGGCTCGAACCACACACGGAACAAACAACAAAAAACCCTCACTCATGTAGATGTGTATCAACACGCGCGCGCACACATACGTACACACTTCAAATACTCGCACACACACACACACACACACACACACACACACACACACGCACACAAACAGATCGCCAAAGAGAGCAGATAACCTTCAACCAGCCAGCGACGACGACGACGACTTGGGCGAGCAAAAACCTAAACACAACACACCACCCAAACCTCAACCCCCCACTCTTCCTCTTGCCCCACCCACCCTCTCTTCAACCCCTTCCCCTTGGGCACCTTTTACGTCACTTCCGATTGAAAGGAAGGGAAGAAATTGGATGGCCGACGGATGGCCCCCGCGACGGATGGTGAAAAGCCAAAGTGTGTATGTGTGTGTGTATGTGTGCTTTATTTTCGTGTGTTGGCCTGTTGGCCCGCAAAGCTCGACTGTTGCCATTGGCTTCCGATACTCCCCCCCCCCCCCCCCCCCCCTCTTCTTTCCAGGGCAGTGACTCATCCCCAGTGACCCGCGTCCCGTCCCGTGCGATTGCGTTTGCCTTTCGATTTCTGCCGATTAGACTTTACGCTCTTTACGCAGTTCGATAATTAACCCACCGTGTGCGTGTGTGTGTTTGCGTGTGATTGCATGTATGTGTGTGTGTGTGTCCCTTACACTTTGCCTCAACACACGGTTTGCCATTGTACAGCCAAGAAGCACAACAAAGACCATCCCCCCTCTCTCTCTCGCTCTCACGCTCGCTCCCTTACGCTCCCCCCAATTCAGTCGCCCTTCATTCGCTCGCTCTATCCCTCGGGCGGAGGGATGTTGTTGCACTGGGGTGGTACACACAAAGCCTCGCTTCGGCACACAAACGCGTCTGGAGCATCGCGAAGTGTGTCCCCCCATCCCCTCCCCACTCCAATACAAACACGGGAATAGTGGTGCCAAAAGGGAATGTGCGTTTCCGTATGGTGTTAAGCAATCGGAGGAAACGTTTTCTCGCACTCCACCACACAACGCAAAACCTGGAGGGCCGCTATAAACGGACCAACCAATAGAAACGATATCCACACACACACGCGCGCGCGAGACACACTAGCTTGCTTTTCCATGCCCTGTAGGGGGGGTGCTGTTGCTGCTGTTTGGGGCAATTTTCTTTTTGTTGCACACTGGCACACTTACAATCCGTGTGTGTGTGTTTTCCCTTTGCAGCACAGCTTCCGTTTTCTTCCCTTTTGCCCAATGGGGTTTTTTGTTTGAATGCGCTCACACACTGTTGTGTTTTCTTCGCCCACCTTTTTTTTTTCTTTGCTCGCCCCCGTGCTGCAAAGTTGTAAAGTTTGCCTTTTCCGCACTACACAACTACAACTGTTCACTCGCGCACACACTTTGTGATCACAATAAAACAACAACAACGTTTGTACACACACTAACACACACCTGTCTATGGGCTGTTCTGGCCGAAAAGTTTTCTTCTTGTGAACACCAGCAGCAACAACAACAACAACAACAACGGCGGCAGCAGCGGCAGCAAGCGAACTCTTGCTTTTCAAGATGGGCAGTGAAAATAAAACTGTACACACAACGGGCCTCGCAGCAGCACGAACGACCTATCGCGCACACACACACACACACGCACAAGCGCTCCTGGATGTAAAACGACTGACAGCTGATTTCACGAACAGTTGTTGTGCCCGCTGGACAAGGCGAGGGTTTTTGACGTTCAAAAATAGCTGCATCTCGCTCATTTTCTCTAGCCGTCCTTTAATTCGCACGCAGTGCTCGTTTCGAGGTAAGCCTCTGAATTATTTTCGTGAATTTCATTATTTTAACCTTTAAGTTGGCAACCGGATACCCGGGTATTTTTTTCAACTTCGAACTGCAATAACTTTTGATTCATTGCTTTTATTGACCTGAAATTTTCCGTAGCCTCTCAACTTTTAATTTATGATTTTTTGGTGCATAAGTTGTAATTTTAAATAGCCTGTAAGTATTTTATTTTGATTTTTTTTTTAACTTTACCACGTAAGTTGGCAACCAGCATACCCGGGTATTCCATACATTTTGTATGGAGAATGACGTTTCTCTTCTTCCTCTTTTCGTATTGTGCTTATTTTCGAGTCAAATTCAAGCGATTCAAAATTTCAATTTGACCGTTATTTTTATAATAAAATGAAAAAAACTTAACGAATAAATAAAATAGAAGAGAATATATGGTCGGCATTACTTGCTTACAGCATTAAAATATAGAAAGCATTGTTTACCTATGAAAATCGTTAATTTTTTGCATCAAAACGTGTGGAATACCCGGGTATGCCGGTTGCCCACTTACGTGTGTAAATCTGGTTGCCAACTCTACGGTTAAATGAAAATCAACAGAAAACAGTGTACCCACGTGTTATTTTATTAATAGCTGAAAGGTTTTAATTTACTGTGCAGCGCATAGGATCGCCGTTCAAAGTGCTCGCACGCCCGCAGCTGAGCGAGATGTGATGAAGCAAAACATCCGGCAACAGGCAAGTTTGCAAAAAATGATTGATTTCAAGCATTAGATGAACAAGGCGTGCTCTTCTTCAAGTTGCAGATTAACCGCATGAGCTGCTGTGCCAGAAGTGCGTCAAGTTGCAGTGGGTAATTTGGAAGAGTGATTTTCTTTTTTGTACACAACCATCGACCGGTATGGATAGCAATAGAAAATGGGACTGCGACACTATACAAGAATGCACGTATGTGACCACGTCCTCGTGCGCCGATATACAGATCAACGGAATGCAGCTGAGCTACCGATCAGGGAAAAACCATGGCCAATATGTCCCGTAAGTTTTGTTATGCGTGCTGCCAGGTGTAAACTTAAGCAGAAGTGTGCACTAGTTTAATTACATGTTCGCCTCATCTTCTTTTTAGGACTGCTTGCCCGGTTAACCACGTCGTGCTGGCATGATCAGGATGCAAATAATTGTCATTCGGACCAGGCTGTCTTCCTTCATCCTCATCTGTTCTTGATCGGCGATAAGTACTGCTCTACCTGCTCCAGGCCTCTAGTTTGCTGGACGGTCCTGAGCGTAGCGCCATGCGGCAGATCGTTCGTTCTCAAGCACTTTCTTGGCGTGACATGCGGCCGCTGTTCAATATGTGGCGGTAGTTGCATCCTATTGGTTTTACATAGCTCAGAAAGATGATCCGGAGGATCCTCGGATGCTTCGCTCACATGAAATCCAAAGTGCTTGAGAGCGACGTTGTTACCGCCTGTTATTGGTGTTTGGTGTTTGAGTGTTTGATACACGGAGACACGCAGTGAGTTCGTTATTTGAATCAAGTGAGTGGTACAGCCAGGGGTGGAAGGAGGCATTCATGGACCAATCAAACTGGTATACGTTTGACACACTTCTTGGCCGTGTCAACACGGCGTGTTCAACTATGAATGGGCCACCTAAGAAAGGGAAAAAAGTAGAAAAAATGTCAATGTTTTTTTCTCTTGATCCTTTTCTGCGTTATTGTGATTGAAATTTGAAAAGAAAATTCTAAAATAAACAAAAAAAAACTTTCTTAAAGTCTGTGTCACTTGCGGAAAATGATAGATTTGAGAAAATTGAAATAAACTTGATGAAATTAGGTAGTTTTTGTCTGATATCATTACAGTGTTGGCTGTTGTCTTGGAAGAGTAAAATGAATAACAGGCTGAAGTGGGAAAAAATACAAATAAATACATTACTAAAAGCACCGTTAAAAGTTAAAATATATGCTTACCCCGATTCCCTCAACGTCAAGATCACCCGCAAGTGAAGACTATACAAAAAAAAAAAACGTCGCCACCTAATATCAGCCGATGCAATAGCGGAACATGTATGAGCAAGTGAAACGGCGGAGCGCAGATGCTAATATGGCACAAACATGAAATGTACGACCCCGTGAGGACAATGAGCGGGAAGAGAGGGGGTGGACTGTATTTATTTTTTGGCCATTTAATTTTGCGCTCCAACACAATCGCTAACCAGCGCCATCTTTAACCCTAAAAAACCGTCGCAGTGACTTACAAAAAGGCTCGCCAGCGAGGGAAAATCGCACCGATTTGGAGTGTTGGCGAGCACACGAACACCGGGTTTTGGCCTGCGGGGGAGTTTCATAGAAGAAATTTCAAAAATATTTACCTTGACGCTCGTTGGTGGAAATTAAAATAATTTCATTAGGATAAAAAACATTCAGTTAGCTTTTAGTTACATGTTTAGTTTGGAAATACATGATTATGATTTTTTTACATGGTGCTTTTGTTGCAATCAACCTAACCTTATTGAATTATTACAAAATAAACTGCATCTACATTACTCCTGACTCTTTGGCCAACTTCTGCACTTTATTCTGTATTTTGTTTTGTTTTGTTTTGTTACATCACACTCCACAATTGCTCAAAGGGCTGAAGAACCATTCACCAACCTGTCCTCCCCCCCCCCTCCCCTAACCATACTGTTGTACTTTCGTCTTGCGCTCCTTCGCATCGATCCACTCCTTCACGAACAGATCGTACTGCCGCTGGCTTTTGCACACAATGATGAGCGATTTGGGCCGGCAGCCGATCTCCTTCAGCTGGGCCATCCGCTTCTTCGTCGTCTGCAGGCTGTGCATCAGTATGCGCGGGTTCAGCGCAATATCGTTCGGCGTGTAGTCGAGCTCGTCCAGCAGATAGTCGATCACCTTCTTCACCTTCGTGATGCGCACGTTCCGCACGGACGGTGCCTTTATGAAGATCGAGTTCGCCACCTCCCGATCGAACCCTAGCCGCTTGCAGAAATACTCCACGATCGTTTCGTTCTCGCCCAGCAGCGCACCGCTCTCCTTCGTCAGCTGGAGCGACTTCTCCAGCACCACGTCCGGGCACCGTACCATCCAGGGCATCAGTTTCTTGCCGCGCACCTCCTTCGCGCGGGCAATCCTCTCCGCCACGATGCCGGGCGAATACTTGAACGCCCACAGGTCCGCCAAAATGTCCTCCCGGTTCATGTGCTCGAGAAATAGTTTCAGGTTGGCGAGGAAGCTATCCTTCGGGATGCGAAACATGAACGTGCGGCGGGCAAACTGTTCCGTCACCTCGCCGGGCTTGAAGCCGGTACTGTCAGCGAAATAGTAGATGCGGTTCGTGTTGACCGGTCCGAGCTGCTCGTTGTTTAGATTGTTAACGATCTTTTTGAGCTGATACGCCTTCAGCACGCACAGCGGCACCACGTCGTTCAGGTTGCGCAAGCACTGCAACGTTTCCAGCGTCGCCACCTTTTGATGCAAATCTTCCCGCTTCGACGTCAGCATGGGCGCGTGCTGTATGATCACCTCCGCGACCACTCCCTTCTCGAGCAGAAATTCAATATTGTCCACCAGATGGACGGTCCCTTTACACTTGTCGTAGATCGCGCGGCTCGTCTCCTCCGTGCAGCCGAGCAGCGACTCCATTCGCTTCAGCACATACGTCTCAAACCACGTGCCCGTGACGCTGTCTTTAAACACGGGCTGCCGTCCCTTCTCGATCACCGCTTCGAACGATTTGCCCAGCGCAATGTCCGGTACACGCACCATCCAGGGTTTAATCGTCTCCAGCGGGGAGTTTTTCAACGCTTGCAGCCGCTCGCGTATCGAGGAAGTGGCGTACGCCAGCACGGACAGGTGCCGCACCACATGGGCCGGTTCGAGGTGCGCCAAACAGATATCCAGATTGGCGATGAACTTGTCCAGCGCGATGCGGTACACGCGTATGTTGGTGGCGAAGAATTTAATCACAACCGGTACCTCCGTGCCAGTTCGCTCGCTGAGGTAATTGATCCGATTTCCGCCCGGGATCGTTTCCTGCTTGGCCACGGCAACCATACGCTCGATGGATTTCAGCGAGGCTTTCAGGAAGGGCGTCAGCATTTTGCAATCCTCAACCGCAGGAAGTTCGCGCAATAGTTTAAGCTTTTTAGCCAAATCATCTGAGGTAAAACAAAGGGGAAAGAAATAGATTAATTAACCGTGTAAATCTGTCGACAAGTTCTACCTACCGGTCGGGGTGGAAAGCACCCGCGGGTTTTCGTAGATAAACTTATCGTCGATCCCATTCGCCCGCAGCAGCTCAATATTGTCCGTAAGCAACCTTGCAGCAAACACGCGCAACGCTTTCCGGTTCGCTTTGTACAGCATTTCCGACTGTTCGTGGGTACAGTTTAGCAAGTTTTTAAGCCTCGACAGCAGCTCTTCCTTTTTCCACAGTGCCGTCGCAGCGGAGATGGAATCATCCAGCAGCGGCAAATCGTCCTTGTTTGCATCGTCCGTACGGAAGGCGTGCCGCAACAGTCCACCATCGACGGAGCCGGCGTACAGCGCTCTGGTGGTGAGCGGGCTGCACGTTTTCGGCAGCAACTGGAGCAGCTTCAGCATCTTTCACTGCTCCTTTTACTGCATGGAGCTTTGTTCAATTTTCACTTTTCCACACGAAATTCAAATCACGTTGCGGGGCAGCGCTGCGACGGAAAAAAGGTGTTTGATAACCAACCGGCGTGTGAGTGTGTTGAGCAACTGTCAAACAAGCTTGAATGTAAACAAAGCGCGTTTTGGTTGGAGTGTGGATCCAGCTGCAGGGAGTTTAATGCCAGATTCTCAAAGATACTGACTGGGAAGACCGATTTTATTGCTTTTTCGTAAAGAATGTGTCGTAAATTTGTACTCAAAAATAAACAATCTTCTTGTAAATTGAGCATGAAAGTGACCATAACAAACCGACGGTTCACGTGTGGTCAGCCTCCAGCTGTGCTTTGTTGTGATTTGCGAACTGACATTTTGAAACGCCACTGACATTTCTCCAACTGACAGTTTGCCAGCAGGTCACTTTTCCTCGGCAAATGTAAACATTCGCAAACAGTCCGTATTATTTAGCCTAATTTCGGTTAGTTCTCTAGTGTAGAAAATGTTAAAATTAAACGCATTCATCGAGGATAGTGATATTAGCACCACGGAGGGCATAGAAGAAGTATGCCAACGGATAACATCGAAAGAGGTACACCCGTCGTTGTCGCAGTCCCATCCGTCACCGTACCACCCATCCTAATTACACGGTTCGGTTGTTTTTTTTGTTTTTTTTTTCTTGCAGCAACAAATCGATTCCCGGCTGGAGGAGATTCTGTCGCAACAGTGCCAGCTCGAGGCGAAGATGCGCAGCATAGGGGTGGCCCTGAGCGGGCTGAGCGTGGTGTCGGACAAAAGCCGCCAGCTCTCGGACATGATCAATCACACGGCAACACTGGCGGAGAGTGTAAGCGCCAAAGTGCGAAGGCTGGATGAGGCGCGGGTAAGTGGCGGATGGTGGGCAAATCGGTCCCTCGAAATATTGTTTAATTGCTTGCTCCATCGTTTCCATTGGCAGAGCCGTGTGTCGGAGTGTCAGCAGCGGGTTCACGATCTGATCGATCTGCAGCTCTGCAGCCAGGGCGTGATGAGTGCAATCCGGGAGGAAGACTTTGAGCAGGGCGCCGGGCACGTGAATCGCTTCCTTTCGATGGACAAAACGCTGCTCCAGAAGACGGCCGATGATGTGAGCGGATCGATAACGTCCGTCAGCCAGGCGGTTTCGACGCTCGAGCAGGCGACGGTACAGATGCAGCAAATGGTAAACCAAAAGTTCGACGAAGCGGTCAAGCGCGACGATCTCGCGTCGGTGGAACGGTTCTTCAAGATATTCCCGCTGCTCGGCATGCACGACGAGGGGCTGGAAAAGTTCATGACCTACATCTGCGGCAAGCTGCAGGTGAAGGCGGCCAAAGAGCTGCGCTCCTCGATGGACATTGCGAAGGCGGAAAAGCGGGCGGCGGTTGCGTACGCCGACACGCTGACGATACTGTTGGAGAATATTGCGCGCGTGATCGAGGTCAATCAGGCGATTATAGAGAATTGCTATGGACCGGGCCGGCTGGTGCAGATTTGTCGCATACTGCAGCGGGAGTGCGACGACGAGGTGACCAAGTGTGTGCAGGAGTTCTGCCGCAACCGACAGACGGGCAGAAGGATTGCACAGATTAATGATTACATTAAGAATGCGGGTGGCGGATCGACGATGGGACATTATCGCAAACCGTCCGGCGGTGGTGGCGGATCGATCGATAAGCTGAACGCTAAAGATATCGATAGTTTGATCGGGGAGATCACGATCATGCACTCGAGGGCGGAACTGTACGTGAAGTTCATCAAGCGAAGATGTGCTGTAAGTCGACGTGAAAGTGCCACCCTTGAGCCTTCTTCTATTAATTATGCCTTCTTCGCTTTTGTTACAGAACGATTTGGATAAAAGTTCCCTCCCGGCGGAAGTCAAACAGGAGCGGCTGGCCGAACTGCAAACCCTTCTGCAAAAGTCACGCCTCAACACGCAAATGCAGGAGCTGCTCAGCACCTACCTTCTGTTCGAGCGCTACTTCATGGAGGAAAGCGTGCTGAAAGCGATCGGGCTGGACAAGCTCGAGGAGGGCCAGCAGTGCTCCAGTATGCTGGACGACGTGTTCTTTATCGTGCGCAAGTGCATCCGCCGCTCGAACGGTACGCAGTCGCTCGATGGCGTCTGTGCGGTAATTAACAACGCTGCCAGCTGCCTGGAGGAAGACTACATGAAAGCGCTCAAAGCGCCACTGAAATCCGGCTACCCCACCGGGTACATCGATCTCGCCCAGGCGTACAATGCATTCCAAAGTTCGATCCAGCAGGGCCGGCTGCAGACGAGCGATTCGGACCAGGCGCGCGGCCGGTTCATCGCTGCGCTGAACAACGCCGACATGTCGACCGAGTTTATCGAAACGCTCTGGAAGATGATGACCGAGGAGACGGAAATCACGTTCCCGGGCATGAGCGCACGGGAGAAGGAAAAGCTGGACAGCTGTCTGGGCGGGTTGAAGTCAGTTGGCGATTCGCTGAAGGCGCTGGTCGATTTTGGCTTCCAGCAGCTTCGCTCGTCCGCCATCAAACCGAGGTTACACCCGTGGGTGGATCAGTTTCTGACGCACAACCACAACCTAACGGAGGAGGAGCTGGCCACATACGAGGCGAGCGAAACGTTTGTGCAGTTTTTGATCGTGCAGATCGATGGGCTGCTCAACTCGTTCAAGGTGGCCCTGACGCCGCGCAACTATGACGCACTGGTCAGCATTGTGACGACGGAAATAACGGCGCGAATGGAGCGGGCGGTTAAGAAAACTACGTTCAATCGGTTGGGAGGATTGGTACTAGATCAGGAAATTCGTGCCCTTTCCTCGTTTCTGACGGGCGCGACATCATGGTCGGTGAGGGACAAGCTGGCAAAGTTGCTGCAGATGGGGACGATACTGAACCTGGAGAGTGTTTCCGAGCTGCCGGAGTATTGGGAATCGTCATCGGCCAGCTGGCGGTTAACCGCCAACGAAGCACGTTCCATTTTGGCGCTTAGGTAAGCATTGGTGTGTATTATTTTCTCACTGGATGGTAATTAAACCCTCGCTTTCTTTCGTTTTCCCGCCCCAGGATCGACTTTAAAATGGAGGATATCAAAAAGATAAAATTGTAACCGTTAATAAAATGCTAGCAAAGCAATTGTTTTACCACTACAACACCAGAGCGCTTCGTGTGCATGCTTTCTTTGTTCATCCTTTCCCATTTTACAGTGAAATTTTCTCCTTCACAAACGCATTGCTGGTGTTGAAGTAAATGTACAGCACGGCGGCGGACAGCCGAGCCTGTGAATCGAGCCGCTGGATGTCGTGGGCCCACTCTACCTTCCCCCAGTGACCCTGCTGGAATTCTTCCTCAAGCCGGGCGAGCTGTACCGCCTTCTCGATCGAGATGTACCGATCGGCACAGGCCATCGTTAGGATGATGGATTTGATCGTGTCCACCGCAAACACAAACCCGTGCAGGGCGGCCGTATTGTAGGAGGAGAAGTAACGGCTTAAATTCATCGCCATGCCGGGCTCAAACGTGGGCACCACGAGGGAATCGGTGGAGGCGAGGTTGATCTCGTACCGCTTGTTGCACCAGTCGACGATCGGGGTCCACTCTTGGCTTTGTAGCTTTTTGAGCTCTGGTTCTTCCTGTATTTGGAAATAGAAACGCAAATAATTTAAAGAAAATGCTTAAAACACGAAGAACGGTTTTGTACGTACACTCGAGTGGAACAGAACGGTATCGGTGTTGATATAGTTTACCAAATAATTCACCATATCATGCTTCTGCAGGCTGTTCGGGTTATCGATGACTGTGCTGCTCAAAGCAGTCTGAAAGAAACAATAATAAGGGCGTAAAAAAAGATAACCTTTTCCCAACGAAAAGTCACAACTCCTACCAAATGCATGGACGACCGGTCAATTACATCCTTCTGGGCGTCCCATTCCATGGCAATCGCGACGGCCAGTGGTTCACTTTCCACGTAAAACGGTAATCCTCTCGGTGTTTTCAGCTTCCGACTGTCGAGTGTGATCTCGAACCGGCCATTGCTGGAGATTACGCCGGTGTTTCTGTAGAACCGTTTCGGTGGTGCAGCTGAGGAAGGATAGGGAATTGAATGTTGCGCTTGCGATTTCCGTGAACTGTTTCACACTCACCATAATTTCTTATGCTTGTCTGTACCGGCGAGCGATGAATGCGGACCAAGTTGGATAGACACGAACGAAGCATTTTCTTCTTTACTTATCCACCTGCCGGCAGACTTACTTACATAAATGCACAATTGCTGCACAAACCACAACGGCACGATGGATTTGTTGTGAAAAAGCTGGCAATGGAAACACGACGATGACGTTTCGTTTGACATTCGAGGGAGTGAGTGAAATGTGCCCGTTTTAAATTGTGATAAACAATTTAAATTTGGTTTTTTAACCAAAGTAAATGACTTTTACAGTCCCAATAAAAATATTAAAATTATCAATTGCGTTTAAATTCCCATGATAAAGGCATTTATTATCCAAAAATCGTTAAAACATGATTGTGCGTGAAAGCAGCCCATACGGATGCTTCCAGGCTGTCAACAAAAGCGGTTTTGTTCGGCGCATTTTGTTTACATTTCCTCGAAACGCTCCCGTGCACGGTCGAGGCGACTCGCTGCGGTAAGTGTTTGGGCAGGATTTTATCAAGCAGAGTATTTTTCTGTTCGCTGTTTTGCTACACTTAAACTATTACCACATAGAATAGAAAGTAATGTCCCGTTTTTTCATTCCTTTCCAGTCTCCATTTTGGAGCGTCACTCGCATCATTCCATCATTCTGTGCCATTCCAAACCCACCTCCATCTCATCCCACACCCATGTGCCATGGCTTCCGAGTATCCAAATTTCCACCCGAACAAATGCAACGTATGCTTCCTGGAATCTCCCATCGCCAAACCGTCCGTCCCGGCCGCGGGCCCGCTGCTGCTGTGCAAGAAGTGCAAGCTGATCAAGTACTGCAGCAAAAAGCACCAAACGTACGATGCACCCTCGCACAAAGAGTTCTGCACGGCCGTCCAGTCGGTGCTGCAGAAAAGTGGCACCGACCATGTGCTGCGCTGTGCGGAATCGTTTCTGGGCCAGCGGTTTAACAGCAATCCCGAAAATTTGATCGCATTCATGAATCACGTCCACTGTACCGGTTTGCTGATCTCGAAAATCCTGCAACGCCCGCTGTACCATCACGAGAACCAGATGCTGAGCTTTCCGGCGCTGTGCAACGTCTGCCTGGAGTATCGGGCGGAAAGGCTGTTCTTTTGCGACAACTGCCAGCAGGTGGCGTACTGTAGCGAGGAGCATCAGCAGAGCGATCGTGAGGCACATGCCAAGTGGTGCGACGGATTGCGTCTTAACTTTTACTACGGTACAGGTATGCTGCTCAGGGACAGGGTACATGTTATACATCACTCATTATTAACGTACTTCCTCTTTTTTTTCTTCCCTTCCAGACACTACAAACTGTGCGAAAAATCTGTACCCCAACTTTGACTTTGAGCAAGATGAAAAATTCCAAAAGCCCTTCCCGAAGGACACATTCGAGCTGCTGAGCGCTGCAGCGGGGTGCGACATTCAAACCAGCCTCACCGAACCCGGCCTCGAGCTGGCCCAGGAGCTCGAAAACATCAACGCTGCGGGAATATTTTCCCCCGTCGGGACGCTCCTGCACGTGCTCCGCACCGTTGGTCTGCAGCACGAGCTACAGGAAGAGCTGAACGTGTTTGTGCTCGGTGCGGAGGAAGACTACCTGTGCTTTAACCCTGTCACCGAGGCGGTCCTCTTCCGCTTTCTGCCGAAATTACGCCGACTGCGCCTGTACCTCATCGGCCCCAACGTAAACGACGCGGCAAGCAGCGTGATGCACTTCATGAACAATCGCACGGTAGAGGTGGAGGTGTACCGGTACCTGTTCCACAAGCTGCCGCCACAGTTCAAACTCCCAAAGCCGCACCTTGCCGTGGCTTTCAACTGTGGGTTTAACGAGTTCTTCGGCACGGGCAAACACACCTGGGACGAAACGATACGCCAGCTGCTGACCATTCCGAACGTGCCGCTCGCGTTCACTTCCTACACGCAGCGGGAAGCCATAGACGATGCGGCGATCGTGGATCTCACCGGGCAAACCTTGCCGGCCACGTGCGGTAAGCTGGTGTTCATGAGACGCAACGTAACCAATCCATTCCACAACCCGGTCCCGATGCGCAACCCAAACAGGGACGATAAAACCGACGTACTGTATTATGAAAATGGGTACCTGTCCATCTGCGTGATGCAGGCGGATTAAGGGACGATGGGGGTCTTTTACGGGCCGTAACCCGTATTTTACTCTTTTGAGACGAAACAAGGTTCTAGCTTTTATTTACACACACACACAAACACTGAACGCCATTTTTAAAAACCTAGAAGACGAAGGTGAAACAAATTTCACGCGACACTACACACTTCCCTTCCGTCGGTCTTTGATATGCCATATATCTGCCATTTTACCTTGGCGGTATGTATTTTTTTTTTTAATTTAGAACTAATAATGAACTTTTCACGAATTTATAACTAACACATCACAACCAATAAAGTACAATGAGTAGAATAGACGCGATAGTTTTGTTTTGTTTTGTATTTTGTTGTATTTTTTGTCAATAATAATGTGTTTTTATTGTCATTTCAGGTAAAACGAGAAGATTTGGGGTGTGGAAAATCTTCGTAAGCTAATGAGAATGAGTTGTCCGGTTGGGTAAAAATCGTAAAGACACAGTCTTCCCGATGGTAAGCAAAAAAGTCAGCTCTCTAGTAGTAGGTTTGCTTGCTCTCCGCTCCATAATACTGCTCCAAACCACTCGTGAAAAGGTACATCCCGGGTGGCCGGTCACCGGGACCGCAGACACACACACACCGGTTGGTTGACGCCCCCGTCCGGTGCTTAGTTCACCTTCAGGAAGTCGGACGTGTGCTTCACCCAGAAGACGCCACCGTTCAGTGCGATCGTGCAGTAGACCTGAGCCTGCTCGCTCAGTCCCTTCGGGGCGATCCAGTTGAAGGTGATGGCGTTCGGGGGGGTGGTAATCTTCTTGTGCGTAATGGCCGACTGGGGAAAAAGGAAAGTGAAAATTAGATTTCAATTTGACAACCTAATTGCTGCTAATCATCGTTCGTATTCGCAACAACAAAGGTGGCATTAAGGTAACGCTCTGTCACACCTCATATAACAACCAGATGGACCGGACACTATCGCATGGCTTTTATGGTAATTTAAAGCCCCGCTAACCAGTTAGAACGGTCGGGCCCATTTCGTGTCTAATTAATTTCCATTAGCAATCTCTCGGGGAGCGTTGTTACCAGTTTCGCGAACACGAACAGCGTGCCGTTAGAACGGCGCCCGCGCACTGTCACCTACACTTACCGCCTTGGAGTTGCCACAGTCCAGCTTCTGGATGTAGTTGTTGTTCGGCGGCACGTCGAATGCACCGACCGGCGTTTCGCCTACGCGCGTCTGGCAGAGCAGCCCCTTGATCGTGTCCTTGGCGCTGTTACCTACCCGCGTTGATAGGGAGTGGAGACGAGCACAAGGTGAAAGGATTTTGTAAGTTTTGCTCATGTTTATTTGATTTCTCTATTTCCCGTTCCCCCTTACCTTGCACGGTGATCGTGACACCTTCGCCGGCGTTGATCTGCTTCTTCGAGAGGATGATCTGGTACGGGGCGGCCGACTTCTGCGGGTCGGTGTGATGCTGCGGGATCATGTCGTCGCAGGCACCGTTCGGTGCACCGGCCGAGAAGCTAAGGGCCGGGGCGGCACACAGGGCCACGGTCAGCAGAACGCAGGCGAAACGGTAAGCCATCGCTGAGTGGTGGTGATTGCTGTGAATAATTAAATCGCCTGTGGTTAGTAGCCGTATGTGTGGGAAGGTGGTGCATGGTTACAGAAGCAATTATTCGTTACGATTGTTACATCTAATGAGTGATAAGACGTGCTAGAAGATCAATTTAATAACATTGTACGATCGTGATTTGGTTGGGTGGGAGCTAATCCAATCTTCTTTTCTGCTATTTATTACGATTCTAATAGGAATAGGAATAATTGAGTCCTTTATGACGTCTCGAACAGTAATCCAGTTGGAATATCTATAAGAATCGTAATAGAAACAGTTACGCTACTCGATCGAGCGGGGAAATAGAAAGCCTTCCGCAACTTGTAATTTAACGAGCGCCACAACAACCTGCGTAAGGTCATGTAGGATCGTCTTCATAATCACCTATAATCGTGCCCCGCACGTGTGCGCCAGTAGTGTCCGGTAGTGCGCACACTACCGCCGGATACACTTCACCACATCCTCAAGGCGGATGCGTACACCTTTATCCGGCCTTGTGCATTCTAGATGAAGCTTGGAAGTTTGGACTTTTGTTGTTGTTGTTGTTGCTACCGGGGTGATTGCGGTCGTTCCTTTCTAGCGATCGTGTTATAGATACCACCGCTAACTACTACCTTTGCACTAACTGTTTGTTTGCCAATCTCTAGTAAGGTGTGATAGGCGGGGACGGCATAAATGAAACCGAGAGAGAGAGATACGATAACAACAAGAAAACCGAAAGTAACCTGCAACTGCTTAATCGGTCGTATCAACAAAACTGTCCACCAACACAGCTCGTGCATATGGGGCCTGTGAACCTGCCAACCGGTTCGCACCGTAATTATGTGGGACGGTATAAATTAGCATAACGGTGGTGGAAGAGGGGGGGGGGGGACAAGGGACAGCGCTGTTCGCATCTCAACTGGTTGAGACTTTTGGGTCAATGCTGTCCATGTCGGGTGACTACATAATCACAACGAGTCGGCGGTTGGTAAGGTTGCTGCTGCTGCTGCGTCTTGCAAGAGATCGACCTCCCGTCTACGTTTCCGTTCTGGTTCGTGCCTCAGCTTAGAGAAGTCTACTCTTCCCCACCACCAAACACACACACACACACACACACACATATCAATCGAGAACGAGAAATCAATCAAGTCTTCGGGGGCTCTCGCTCACGGCGTCTTTGCGATGGCGCCCGACCAGGTGCTGCTGGACCACGCCGCAATTTCGGAAAGGCCTTGAAACATGTGCCGCACACCGCACAACCTTCGCCCCGCGGGGCTCACCGTGCGGGTCATTCACCATTTGGACATGAGATGGCGCGATGATAAATGTTGTTACCTTATTGCGAATGTGCTCGGAGCCGAGGAGCAACAACGCACAGTTTAAAACAAAATCCAACCCAATCAAAAGGGGCTCAAGTGAAACGGGTTTTAATTTGTACATTTTTGTTGTGTTACTTGCTTTTACGGATAAACCCAAATAGATGAAAATTCCCCAGCAATGGTAAAAAAAATCCGGGCGATTTTACGCATTCAGGCTTTGCTTTGCGATCGCGATCGCAAGATACTAAACCAGCGAAACGCGTTGTAAAAGAACGTTCAGGAATGAAGGCTTCACCATGCCGCCGCCAAAGCATGTCCAATTTATCATCCGTACGGATTATTGCCAAACTGTTTTTGACGATCCTGCTTTCCTTCATCCCTTCCCTGAAGCCGGCCTCGATCGTGTATGAAAGATCGTCCAAGAGCAAGAGGTGACCCTTGTCCCCCAGACAGCCATAAACGTTTTTTTTTAGGGAACTGGTTTTCTTCTCATATTTTCGGGTAGGCACGGCAAGACGCCAGAAGACGCACTCCGAACACTTTTACGATCCGCAGCCTCCGTCGAAGCGGAAATCCTTCAAATTATGTATAACCTGTATGGCGAGGGTATGAGCGGCGCAAAGCGCAAATTCGGCATCTCCCTATGCTAACACCATCATGTTGCTAGCTGCCGTGCCTCCCACTTGGCCACTTGCTGTGCGGGATCATGGCACCGAAGGTTAACCGCTTCGAGATATAATGCCCTGAGCGTATTGATTCTGGACGTACAAAGCAAAAAAAAAAAACGCTTGTACCAGTCATTGCCCGCTTCAATAAAAATGGCCGATCAGTTAGCGTCAGTTTTTGCGATGCCTCGTAATGCGATCCTGCAAATGGTGGGAACTAGGAAGTTTAGTGCTTCTTAGTTGACCAATGCAATTCGCATTCAAATTGTTTCCTGCATCGTGCTGTTTGTCCACTGAAGGACACATTTTTACTACCGTGACAGGCGATAAAAGGGTAGTAGAAGCTTTTGCCGGTTGCAATAATTTCCTGAGAAGCTTATTTTAATAGCTTTTTTAAACTATTAGACGCTAATGGAAGATTATTGTAGGTTTTGTACGCATTAAAACCGCATTAAACACGTCAAATAAATCTAATTTTCAACGAGCGTAACTATCATTTTCCGCCTTTCATCATCATTTGGTGTGATCGGTCTTCCCGCGTTCTACGAGCTACGAATAGGAGAAACAAAAACGGCAACAATAGTGTCTTATTTCCCTTCGATTCGAAGGCAAGATAAGCGAACCATTGCCCAGCGTCTCGTACAGCTAAACCCGCGTTAGGAAATCGTTATGTGATCAGCAACTCACGATCGCTAGTGCGCACAATTATAGATAGATCACTATTAGATGCAACGGTAACGGATGACTAACAACTCATGTGCAGAAATACAAGCTTTGGGTTTTTTTTTATTATTTACTACGACGATCTGCTTCCATTTCCTGTTGCAAACAATATTCGGAAGTAGCAAATATGTTTGGTCAAAACAAAAGCATATGCCTTATTAAGCTGAAGCTTTTCGTTGCCCGATACGAAGCCTTCCACCTTCACTGATGCTTCTAATGCTCGAGGGTCGCCAAATTTTTAGTGCGACATTTGACGCTCAATCTAAAATCTGTTTCACCATCACATTTCACCACGCTTCACTGAACCGCAAAATGGGCTCTCTAACTCTAAACAAACGAATACGGTGCGCTTCCGCCGGACTTACCTGGTGTTATATACGGTGTGATTAGATGGGAAAAGGAATTTCGTTGAAGCTAAGCTAGGAGCACGCTGGAGGCAAGCAAACACTGTGTTGAATTGATCCTCTCGAATCGAACTCAAAACGCTTATTGAAACGAACCGTTGCACGCTGTGGAGCTTTTGTTAGCGGCGGGCTCGTCGAACGGCGTGAGAGCGAACTCGCCCCGCTTACGGTTGAGGTGGTATGGCAGTGAAGGTTTAAAGCGTGTAGTTGAGAGGAGAACATGCCGAATCTTTGGGGTTTTTTTTTGCTCACTATTGATGAGGTAGCATGAGAGAATGATGGTGGGTAAGTATGATGCCTTCCACTGGGTACACACGCACGGGTGTTAACGTGACGTAATGGATGGTGCGCGTACGAGAGAGCTTTTGTGAGGTGGCAGAGGAGTAGATGGATGCACCCCGATAAGGTAATTGGGTACAACTGTTGTCTTGGGGCCCTTATTTTTTTTTTGGAACAGTACTGGATTATCGATTGTATTGATTTTTGACTGTATCATACCGCAGAGATGAAGAGGTGCAGCTTGAAAGCGAGAGTGGGTCAGTTGGAACATAATAGGAGGATATTTTGGCGATAACATTTTTCATTACATTATTAGTCAAATAAAATATACATTCTATTTAAGGCTAGAAATGATACTAGTTTCACTTTTTTGAAGCATTAAGATTTTTCTTAATTTTGGGAATTTATTCAAGAAACATATTCCCACAAACCAGCAAATTATTAGGAACAATTTATATCAAACCTTTTCTTTTTGTAGCCTAACTGAAAATGACTTATGTTTAGTGTTTTCAACGCAGGATTTCTACACAACTTTCCAATATTTTCTCTTTTATTCAACTTGAACTCTTCTCAAATCTCGAAAACATCTGCACTTGCTTGCTGTCATTCATTTGTTGGAGATTTTTATGATTTATTTTTTTAATTTAATCTTGAGTGTAGAACGAGTGTTATTAAGCTTAAGCGGGCGCCTTTATTTGTCAGCTCTTTTAAATTTCCGATCTTAAATTATTTCAATTTCACAGTAAATATATGCCAACGTGACTGCTTTGTGAATCCATAAATTTTAGCTAATTTATAAAAAGCTTCTGAATTGTGAGTTTATGTGAAACGTATGGTTGCGAAACCCTGCACTAAGTTCAACTCCGAGAGAATGACCAACAGCGGAGAGTAATATTACACTAAAACGACTATTGTGCAGTTATATCCCCATTCGTGGAAACGGGTACGATTAACGGTCGTTCGTATGCAGTACGCAGATTGACACACAGATGGCGCTAAGGTCGTAGCGCGTGTTGCATCTTGCATATTGAATTTGGAGTGCTTTAGTGAGCGAGTATTGAGAAGAAATGAAGGAATTGTTGTGAAATTTTATTAGAAGGATTTTGTATGTTTAATGAGCTATTAACGCTGTAGAAGCTCTAACACAGTTGTATGAATGTTGTATACATAAAATACATTTCTGGGCTCTAAATACTTAGTGATACAATGTGCTACCTCCTGGCGAGTTTTATCACTATTTAGCACAATTATTTGGATTTTACAAAGAGGAAACAAATACTATCCCATCAGCCAGTATTATTTAACACTCATTTAACAACCCAAAAATATGTCTCAAACATACAGGTTGGCGTGATGGAAAAATCCCACGAGGCCGAAAACAAACACACCCGTCCCGATTGAAGTTACACTGTAAAACACACCTCTAGCTTCGCAACAAAATCAATAATACATCTGTTAGGCGCAACACCACCACAGTGGTGTGTGTGTGTGTGTGTGTGTGTAGAGGCAATCGCTGCACTCGTTACCATGGCAATGCGGTACGATCAACTTACACGGCATGTGTTGTACCGCCATCGCGGGCCGAGCAGCCATGTGTGCCCCTGTGGTGGGCAGCCGTGTGAGAGACAGCCAGTAGCGTACGGTACGGCATCGGATTCAGTCGAAAGTTCGGGGCGGAAGGAAACAGAACGCCTTGCCGTAATCAACCGGTACCGCTTGCCGCAGCAGGGAACGATAATCGCTGGAACGGCTGGTAAGTAGCAAAGTGCGGTGGGGGGGGGGGGGGGGAGTTTGTGCGGGCTGATATTTGGAGCAAACATACTTGCACGCGCGACCCAAGCCGTGGTTTCGATTTGAGGCCATTTTCGTGCCGCATGTGTGGTAAGGTTGTACGGTCATGTCAGCGAGCTATATTTACATCGTCAGCAGGTAGGTGGGAGACAGCAGCAGCAAAGCGCTGTCAGTACCAACGCCCTGTGTATCGGCTTGTGCCCGTGTTAAAGACAGTAAAGCAATCATCGCCCAAGAGAGTAGCTAAAACCGCGTTTGTGTATCTTCAATCTTCCCTTTCTGTGCAGGCTGCATCCCCATCCAGATCGGTCCACGGTGTACTGGTGTTCTTCGTCCTTATCTGTGTACAGCTGTGTCCGCGCGCGTGTGTGTCTATGTGTGTGTGTGTTTAAGTGTTCATCTTCAGGAAGCTTCAAGGACCGGTGTCACTGACCGGAAAGAAGCCTCCATATTGTGTGTGCTGTAAGCTGTTCAATTTGATTCCTTCTCCCCAAAAAAAGTTCCAACACACGTTGCGTTGCCACTAAACAGTAACTCCCGTTTATCGCATAACACCTGAAAAGTGTATTTATTAGAAACGGTTCTCCTAGTGAGTGAATGTAACGATTAAACCACACAAAACACACACACACACATACAAAATGGCCGGCATACTGTTTGTGGTGCACATTCCTTCCGCCCGGTACGAGCGGGAGCTGCGGCGCAAGGAGCAGGAGCTGCTGGCTAAAACGGCCACCGTCACCACGGAAGATGAAAAGGATGGCGAACGGCCGTCCGGCAAGTCGGACGAGATGGAACCGTTCGTCACGCCGCAGCCCAAAAAAGTGACCTCGAAGGTAAGCAAAGAGTGGCACAGGTGAATGACTCTTGGGTGCTGAGGAGGAGAACTAAGCTTCATGGTAACTATGTTCGCCGTGTGTCAGCGCTTCAGAAGAATCGATCCAAATGTTCGCCTGCATTATCTGCTACACCTATCAGCAATTTGCATCGGGACTTGATACGGCGGGCGGCGATTGTCCGGTGGTGCGTTATCAATGCCCATGACATTAGACGGGCAAGCAAACCCGGCATGATCATGATCGCTCCGGTAAAGGGTGTATGTGTATAGTGAGATGAAACACATACATTAAAAAGCATTCAAACTGTACAATAAGTTTGAAATAATGGCGGCCCCTTTGTCTAGCGTGTGGCAAAAATGGCGCAAAGTTTTGCGCAGATTAGCGCGGGCTTCAACAAAGCTTTGCCGATGAACACGATCGTTCTATTAGAATTATTTCATATGGAGAATTGGGGTTGATGTAGAATGTTCTTAAGGGAGCCAGTATTTGATTGATCCTCAGCAAATGTTTGAAGTATAACGTGATAGCCAATCTCCTATGATAGATTTTGTAATTTTAGTGTATAGAGAGTGTTTGCAGTCACCACTCTTACTATTCTAAGAACCTAATATTTCAAGAATATCTCGTTTGGGTAGCTACATTCCCAAGAATTCTAATTCTAATCTAATTCAATTCTAATCGTTAATTTTCAAAACAAGATTATGTAATCGGTTTTACACTTGTGTCCTGATTACCATCCTCTAGATTTTATAAAGGATTTATCCAAAAAAAAGGATCAATTAATGATTTTTTTTGTCAAAATAATATCATATTATTGGCATTAAAATACAGAAATACCATTCATTTATATCACTTAGTCAGTTTAATAGACCTTATTCGCCCTTTCAAACGAAATGACATAATAGCAAAGAGCAACAATCCTTTTCTTTCATTAGAAAGTTTGCTATATATATATATATTTATAAGTTTTATAAAAAAAACTCTTTATTATAATTATTTTTTTGTATGAAAACAAAAAACACTTCTAATTTGAGGAAACTTTTCCAATTATATTATTGAAGAAGTTTTTATATGTTAAAAAATAATGGTATTTTTTAGAAGTATTACAAAGTTTAAACTGCGATTTATTTTTTGTTTAAATTTTGCTCATATATACAATTTATGACTTTTTACAAAAGAACCCCTAGTATAGTATTTGTCATATTTTGTACTTTACTTGTATTTGTTGTCAAAGTAGCTTTGACAGCTCGTAAATTAACAGTACTTATAGAGCTTTCAAGGGTACTTCTAGAACTGATCAACTAAACTATGTAACACATTTCAACAACCTTCCACTTCTTATCGAAACTACCATTGATAAAAAATGTTTGCAATTCGATGACACATCCATCCTGGTACGATTACCACGCAGCCGGTGCACTTTCATAAAACAGCACCGGGGGGTAAAAGTCCAAAGCAAAACGAGCGAAACAAACGAACGCTTTATACACTCCCATCCCCGTGATCGACGATAGGTGATAAGAGCGTGTTTTCCAAAAGAAAAGCCGACAACTAGTGACGAAAGTGTCGGTTTAGTATGACTTGGCCCAGGTAAAGCTTTCCTACTGATTGCCAAGTGCTGTCAAGATCCCACAACTTTCCGTTCCGTTTCGTTTCCGCTTACCGTCTTGCCTTCCGAGCGGCACCAAACATATCGACCGAAAGCTGGTGATGGTTGGTTGGTCCGGACGTGTCCAATATTTTCGTTCCCCGGTGACCTAAAGACATAGAGAGAGCGTCTATTTGAACAGCTGAAATGCATTACACTACAGTGAATAGGAAACAAAACACAAGTGGAATTAATGGTAGCTGCAATTGTGGCGGGCCGACTTCCGAACGTAACGCTAGAGAGGAAGCAATATAAACAGCATGTGGCCTTACTGTATGATAATATTTCTGTTTTGAAGCAGCCACTTGCTTATCGATTTTTAAACTCATTGACTTTCTTATATGACAGATTATTTAAACTTCATTTTGAAGTGCATGGTTAGAAGTGTAAAAGGAAAGGTAATAATGGTAATAATGCCGAGAGCCAAACAGCATTTATGATTCAGATATTAGCACATTTTCAACACAGACAAATAATCCGCCGTGCAAAGACGTACAGAACGTCACCGACAACATTGTCCAAGGCATGAGTGGTGAATGTTTGCTTAACGATTAGAGGCCTTCTGGCCGTTCTCTGTTCGTGTCACTCGTTCGGCTGTGGCCACGACCCAGTCTTGATGAAATAAACAAAAAAAACGGCCAACAGATAAGTTCTTTGATAAGCAGCTGGGCAATGGAGTGTACCCTACCTACTTCCTCAAAGTAGAAACATGTTGGGCGGAAATTTACATCCCCACTTTCTGCTCCCTGTTTCTGATGTGTGTTTGAATCATAAACAACCAATCCAACCACGATTTCTGTTTGACAACATTTCTGTTTTAATCAACAAGCTTCACCGGCAGAGTTGGCTGTAATCCAAACGACACACGAAACCATTTTGCACTTGAAACAGAAGCAAACGTGCAGTCAATCATCTAGAGTGGATGATTAGAAGCTCCCATTGACACACTATTTAAAGAACACACCGTCGCAGCAGCGACATCCGTGAAAGCCGGATCGGTAGCGTCATCACGTGTTACTTTCTTTTCTAAAACACTCTCCAAAGTGATCACAACCATCACTAGAGCGTTTAAAAATAACTTTACGAAAAAGTTACTCCACATTGGCGGATGTCTCTCTCGCCATACGATCGTTGGCCGACGCTGGGAGCAGCAGACCCGTGACGATCGTTATTGTGGTTGTTTTGCAAACGTGAGCATATTTTACTACGAGCCAAGTGGAATGAGCGGTGGTAGAATGTTTGGTTTTCTCCGTTGCTGATGTTATTCTCGCGCTGCTGGAATGCAAATTGAAATTGAAATCATTTACACACGTACATATTTTGATTCTATTTTTGCAACGCCGTAACACTCTCTCAACTCGCTTATCATTTGTTTAGTCTAACTGGGTGTTTTTTTTTTCTTTCGCCTAAAACCCTCTCCAGATTCCGAGATCGAGCAATGTAATCAAAGCATCGGACGATGATGGCAAGAAGGCGGACCCCGTTGGTCCACCGACGATCAAGTTTATCGATCAGGATGGGGAAGAGATCGCAACACAAACGGCCGATCCGAAGGAGGCCGACGAGAAGGATGCGGACGGTGGCGATAAGGGAAAGGACAAGAAGTCTAACTTTCTGGCGGAACCGTTCGATCGTGCCTCGGCGTTGCGCAAATCGTGGGATGGCTTTAAGGATCTGATCGGCTCGGCCCGGAAGGAGAAGACGGCCCGCGAGGAGGCGGCCGAGAAGCTTACGCTGACCGGCGACTCGTCGATGGAGGAGGTGCTGAAGACGATCATCCAGGAGAAGCGCATCCACACGGCGGCCTGGATCGAGACGGACAAGGGCAATGGATTTCATGTGAGAGCGGATACAGGGGAAGGAAGTTTCTGTGAGAACAGAAATTGATTGATGCATTACTTCTCTTTCGCAGATCATGTTTTCGATCGAATCGGGCCCCATTTGCGACGACGTCATCTACATGCTAAGCTCATGGGGCGTTGGTCAGCGCTTCAACTCGACCATCTCGATCACGTCATGCACGCTGTACAGTCAGCCGCCGGAAGTTACGGAAGAGCCGGGTGAAGAGTGAGTATGAAGAGGCTAAAGCGAAAGCATCGATCGAACGATAACGAACGCGTACTGATTGATTTCACGCCACCAACTCTAATTAGCGGTGCCAAGGCTGGTGAGATGAACAAAAACAACGACGGAAGCGCGTGGAACACCTTCCTGTCGACTGTACGGGCGCGGCTGAACGTGGCCCAGATCGTGGAGGAGGTAAAGCACGACGCCCAGGTGTCGTTCGATTTCGTCTCCATGCTTGCGGTGGCCAGGTAGGGTGTGATTTGTTACCGTATTAGTCAGAATTGGAAATACTAAAAGCCTTCTTCTCTCCTTTTTTTTCCCTTTTAAACAGTATTTTGGCAGCGTTCGGCCTTGTGGAGGACAGTTCAGTCTTCCTCATCGCCAGTATGTTGATTTCACCCCTAATGGTAAGTGTTCGACTGCTCGCGTACAGATAGCGCTTCGTCGTTCGTCGCATAGATGGCGCTACTATCTATCGACCACGTGATCTTTTCAAACAAATCTTCATCACACTTCCCAAATGCCACAGGGTCCCATTATAGCCGTTATCTTCGGCACCGTTGTCAAAGAGCGCACGCTACAGCTGATTGGGCTGAAGAACGAAATCATCGGCATTATGCTCACTGTTACGGTGGGCTTCATTTTCGGCCTGATCGTGTGCAGCATAGACGATCGGTACAGTGTCGGGGAGGGCATTACGCACGAAATGTTGGCCCGCTGTGAAACGCACTCGCTGCTGGTCGGTATTGCGATTGCGCTACCGTCCGGGGCCGCGGTAGCCATTGCCATTTTGGGCGAAAACATCGGTTCGCTTGTCGGTGTGGCCATCTCGGCTTCGCTGCTTCCACCGGCTGTCAATGCGGTAAGACACAGCGCACATGCAAAGTTGTTCGGAAAGATATTAAAATGTGTCTATAATGTGTTTATCTTCCGTTGTAGGGTGTACTGTGGGCTTTATCGTGTCTGTACTTCCTGTTCGGCTCGGAGGAGTCTCGCTACGGCACACTCATCAAGACGCAAATCTACTCGGAAAATCAGGGCATCGAACTGTTTACTCTGGGCTGTATGAGCATGTCGTTGACGTTGCTTAACATTTTCTGCATTTACCTTGCCGGTGTTGTGTTCTTAATTGTAAGTGTCCAAAACCATCCTTGAGAAGGTGTCATTCAATCGCTGACCTTTCTTTCTTTCTCTCTTCTCACCTATGATAGATCAAGGAGGTAGCACCGGTGGTACCGAAGGACCAGAAGCAGTTCTGGAAGCACGACATTAAGATTGCGCGCGACTACAACCGCTCCCTGCACACGCAGGACGGCCACTCGATGAGCAAGAATCTGATGCAGGAGCTGGCGTCCCTTCACCACAACAACGATACGGTCGGTGGGCTACGCGGGGACTATCTGCTCAACTCCGCCTCGAAGGCCAACCAGAACACCTGGTCGCCGAGACACAACTACCACCAGCGAGACCACCGGCCGACGATGCAGGAGCTCGAGGCGCTGTACCTGAGCCTGTCGGCCAACACTACCGAGAACCAGTTCCACTACTCGTCGCACCATGCCGCGCCACATTTCATGAGCTTCGAGCGGCTGGTAAGTAGATTTTTCTCCATTTTTGGGACCATTTCAAGCGCCATACTTATTCCATTCTCCTTTCCCCTTCGACAGTCCACCTCACCGACGCAGCATCGGCGCATGAACCCGTCCAACCCGATCAACATCCACGGCGGAATTTCCCGGCACAGCCGCTTCTCGGAGTCGCTGCGCGGTGCATCGGCTCCACTGTCCAAAATCCTCGAGGACGTTGCGGCCGGCACTTCCGGTGCGAAGGGTGAACCGAGCCACGGTGGCAAAAACACGCGAAGCTACGGGCTGCCGGGATTTAAGCGAAGCTCGAAAAAGTTCACCGTAACGCCGGCCTACGATCCGATCCAGAAGGAGTAGGAGCTAGAAGCCGGTGCGGCGAAAGGAAGTCGGGAAAGGATCTTAATTGTATTCACAAAATGGCTGTTTGTTTATCGTTTTTTATGGATGCGGCGTGTAGTTGTGTAGCGCGTTCGGCGGTGTCGGGATCGGAGCCGAGCTTTTGTATTTGTTCTAGTTCTTATTGTTTCGATTTCTCGATTATTACTGCGTGTTGTTGTGTAAGTGTGTAAGTTTATTTAGCGCCACCGTTCTAGCCGCGTGTTTTCGTATGTCCCCCCCCCCCCATGCCGTACTATCCCGTCCACTATCCCGAAGGGGGCACCGTCGTAGGGCGTTGTAAATAGTCGTGTAGTCGTGTAAGGCCCGTGTCCTAGTAGTTAAGACAAAAACAGGTAAGGGAAGACAACACAGGTTGTCTACCAGCCATGGGTGGCGGGATGAGGTTGCGCTAGTCTCAAAGAAGGGAAATGAGAACGGAAGGATATAAGTATCAAAGATCGAAGGTTCAGAATCCTAATGTATGTGTAGGTAATGTACTTAAACAGGTAAAAAAGGAGTAAATGAAATGTAAAAGATGCTATAGAGCGTCGGCCAAAGCGATTATACTGATCGTGTGAAACGATGGTTTGTAATAAACGTCGTGTCCGTGGAAGAAGAAACCTCGTGTTGGAAGAAGTTCATTTGTATTTAAGTTGTTCAAATTTACCTCGTTGACTTACTAGTGAAGTGTGTTCCGGAGTTAACCAAGTAAATTCGTTCCATTCCTCAAATGGAACAATCTCATCTAGGTTCCAAACTTTTGAACACGGTAGATTTGGTCGGAACGATCGATCACAACGATCCGAATCATCTTAACCAGAACCATACCGATAGAGTTGTTCGGATCATTGGGAATTTTAACTTGCAACGTAATACACAACTACGCAATTGGACTTCCGTAATGATTATGTTTCCTTCCACTATGCGGATGAAGGTAAGATCAATTAAAACTTTATCATTACATTCTTTTGGATTAAAGTATTTGAAAACATTTCAATCTTTTTTCCCCCTTTTTTGTTATCTTTTTGCATGGAATTAAAAAAATCTTTATAGATAAAGGATTTTCAAGTCACTTTCGAATGTGCACATAATTATTGACCGCATCCAAGATATCCTTCTACAGCTGTTAAATGTTGTGTTTTCTTCAAAATTAAATTTCACTTTCAATACATAATTTTTAACACATAACAAAGAACTGATCAACTTAATCCAGCTTGAGTCGTGTTGATAATCATGCTGAAGAAATTAAAAATTATTATGATGGAATTGAAATGTCAGATTGATGTGGAATAACATGTTACATGCGGTGAATAACAATGTTCACATTCGAAAGTGATTTTGAAAACCCTGTAAGTTCAAGATCCATGAATTAGTAAAGATTTGTGAATTCTGAAAGATCCATAAATATTTAGAAATTCGATTCGCGATCTGAACCATCTATCATTACACTGTTTTCTGGCTCAGTTTTCAAACTGAACAGCATTATTCAAAGCTTACAAGATGTTTTTCAACAGTTGTCATTACAGGGTCTTCCAAGTCACTTTCGAATGTGTACGTAACTTTTCACTGCCTCCAAGATGTTTTTCAACAGGTGTCAAATGGTGTTTAGGTGTTCAAAATGAAATTTCAGTTTTTAGACATGATTTTCCACACATCAAAAAGAGCTGTCAAATTCAATCCAGCCCGAGACGAGTTGAAAATCATGTTGAAGAAATTAAAATTTATGATAATCGATGTGAAATATCAGATTTATGTGGATTAACATCTGGCCCGCGGTGAATAACAACGTTTACATTCGAAACTAACTTGGAAAACCCTGTATGTGTGACAGCTGGGCTGTTATAAAAACCTCGTGCAATTGTTGAATAATGTCGTTTACATTAGAAACTGGCCCGAAAAACAGTTTAATGACTCATATGAATGATACTTTATGAAATATTCTGGAAACATCACCCTAAACTGGGTTACAATACAAAAGAATGCTGCAGTTTTCCTTATAAACCCAATACCTACCCATATCCATTCACCATCTCATCCGAAGCATCAGCCTTCTCATTCTTCAATTTGGTCTAGACCGATCCTTTCAAAACATTTGAACATTTATGAATGTACCCTTGATCAGCTAATATCTTTAGTCTTACGTTAATGTTGAAGTCTGTTAGATTTTATTGTGCTTTTGTGTATGACTTTTTGAGTGATCCAAATTAAAATACTGATTTCTTCGATTTCACCAACTTCAATTTACATTTTTAAGCTTGTGCATGACCACGATCGATCGTATTACACTGTCTTAAATTGCTTCTATTATTGTCACACCGAGACAGCCGAATGGTAGACGATCTTGCTCCTGCTAGGACCGGACGTAGTTCAATTCTCTCCAGCACACAAAGACGGCCCAGAGTACCGTGACACAAAATTTACACTCACCAAAACCTATAATAGACCCGGACAAAGAAGAAACAGAATAACCTGTCACACATATGCATTCCAAGCACACACTAACTCTATGTGTGAAATATCAGATGATAGCTTTCACTCATCACACACCACCCATCGCGGACCCCCGTCCTTTAGTGTCCACCAGCAGTCGTCCCATCTTCACCCACCACCGATGGCTGCTGCTGCTGCTGCTCCACCTTCCAGATGACCTTTTCCCGCAGCGTTTGAAGCGGCTCGTTCGTAGAAACCACCACACGTCGCACCGTTTCCAGCCGTATCGGTTTCGTCTGAACGAACCGGTCCGACGATTCGGTAGCGTTCCGGGTCGTGTTGAACGTGTGATGGTTCTCCTTGCTGACCGTTTCCAGCGCACTGCCATCGGTCGGCAGCGGTCCCAGCTGATGCCGCTTCTTGCTAATGGTGATGGTTTGGTTCCTCACGTTGGTCGTATTTTCTAACCGCTCGATCGTGATCTCTTCCGTGCCAAAGTGTGACCCATCCGCTGGCTGCTCGGGAGGTGACTCGTGGTGTTGCTGCTGCTGCTGCTGCTGAAACCGATGCAACTGTTGCTCCAGCTGCTGCTGCTCCAGTTGCTGCTGCTGGTTGTGGTTCGTCTCCACACGCATATCATCCACCGCGTCATTGTCATTCGTGTTCATCAGAAAGTCGCTGATCTCGAGGAAGAACTTGGCCGGCACGTTGGTCCCGTTCACCTGCAACATCGAGGTAACCAGTTCCGGTAGCGATTGGGCAAAGTTCTCGATCGGTTGCCGCTCGGTAGAGGTCGGCTGCTCGGCGACTGGGGGACTACGCGAGGTTGCATCCGGTTCGGGATCACTCCCCATCCCAATGCCAAACAAACGAAGCACCGAGTTCCGGATCAATCGTACCATGTCGGAGCTTTGCAAACGCTTCAGCTCTGATTCCGGCAGCTGAAGCTGAAAGTTCTTAATGCTCAGCCGTATGTTGGTTTCCCCATCGCCCTGCCGCTGGTCGTAGATAATCTCGTCGGCCTTGTCATCATCATCATCGCCATCGTCACTCTGCGGTTCGATCCGATCGTTGCCACTTTCTCGTTTCACTTTCGCTGCCAGCTGAGCGGCTCGCACGATCGAGCGCACTGATCCGTCGCCGTGTCGGCGCGCATCTAACGCCAGCAGCAACTGGAGCACTAAAATCGCTATCAACAGTACGTCACGCCGTCTCACCTTCGACATTGCGCTGCGTTTGCTTGGGCACGGAACGGAGCAGTCATACGCCTGTTTTTGCGAGCGGGAAAGTGAGAGAAAACAGGGTGCTAATTCACATTCACACAATTAGCCGTTGCGTTTGAGGGGCTTACCGATTCACACTATCTACACACACGCGCGCGCGGACACCGATCGCGAGCGGCCCAATGTCCGAACGGTTCGGCAGCAGCTCGACGGATGACGGCGATCAGTTTCAATTTTGGCGTTGATCGCGTGCGCCGTTCCATTCCCTTGGCGATGACAACGGTCGCGATGGGGTTTGGGGCAGCCCCTGTCTTGACCCCTTGCTCGAAAAATTGGGAACGTCTGAGACATAGACAAAGGCACGATGGCACCGAAACAAACACTTTCGGGTGTTTCAGAGAAAGGGATAGAGATAGAATAGAGAGAGAGAGAAAAAGGGGGAAAAAGACAAAAGTTCATCTCGCGTACACGGTGTGCTAACATAGTGGGTTTTATTTGAATCTAGTGAAATTCTATGTTTAGTTTTAAATAAAATTAATTTATTATAAAATTTATTATTCAAAACTGCGGCTTCCAGAATTAGTGATCAAGAAAACAGATTGAAAAATTATAATTAATTTGTCCATTTTAACAATGTGTGATAAAATACCATAAAAATGCATTTAATCCCATCGCACAATCATGAAATACACGCTCATCTTGTATTCAAGCCATTACATACGTGAGGCTACCTGCTACGAGGTGATCAATAAGGAACTTAATTTAAAGATTTTTATACGCCCATGTCCATGCCACCAATTCTAAACTCCACCAAAGTATTATCCTTACTCCAATAGGTAAAGGCAAAAAATTCGGGTAATTTGCATTTTCTTTCCATTTTTTATTCCCATAGCCAGCAGTTTGGTCGCCTATGGGATTTCGTAGAACGCTTCGTATCCATCGAGTATGATCAATATGGCATGTATACAAACCACCTTTTCCCACAGAAAGGTAAAAACGAGAGTTCTACGATCATCCGGTGTTATGATACGCCTAACGAGGAAATTCTAATATAATGGTCACATCTTGGACTGCATGACTGAAAAATAATTGCATTAAATAGACGATTGTTGACGCCGGCCACGATAAATAAGCAATTATTCAGAAGAAGTATTTTATAAAGCTGATGATTTGGATTTGAATTTGGTTGATTGTAATGGCACATTTTCATTTCAAACACTTGAACAGCACAGTACACTCATAACCATACTCACCACTGTACCGGAATCGATCGATGGGTTGAAATACCATTTCAAATACGTGACCGCTTCTGCCGTCCGCTCCCCGTAAACGTGGAGAAACCGGGTGGAGGCAAACAAACAGACGGCAGACTACCAGCACACAAAACAAAACCATCCACAAAGCGTGTCTTTGGCGACACAAAGAAATGCCATCCAATGCCGAAGGGAAACCGAATGGAAAGAGAACCCCAAAACAGGTGACTCGAATGATGCGTGACATGCGAACCCCCTTGCTGTATGCTGCACAAGATCTGCGGATCGTAAACGGTGCGCCTCCGTTAGGGGGGGGGAGGGGGAATAGTTTTGGTTTTACGACTCGGGCAATGAGGTGTGCGTGTCCTTCGCAATTGGCCGGGGAAGGGGAGTTGGCCGTAGTTCTCGCGGCAGAATTGATTAAGCCGTTAAAGGGGATGTCAATTTCACGGTGAATTAAGTGATCGTTGCAATGTGGTTGGAGTAGGGTAGTGTAAACGGTTACGCTAATTGGACGAAATGAAAAGGAGACGATAACAGAATGGCGTTAAATTGTATTGTAGTAGTAGGAAAAAATATCCATGAATTCTATATGAATAGTAGTTTTAAAAACTATAGCTAAGGTTAAAAGTTTGAGTCAAGGTCTCATTGAGGCAGGCGATCGATTGTCAATTTTCCGTCGCAGTTTGGCGTGAATACTAATTGGAAATGAAAAAAAAACTGTCAAACGTTTGTTTGTTGAAACTTAAAACGAGAAATCACATGATTAAGTCAACATAACAAAAATCTGTATTGTTGATGTAAAAGCATATTCATTAATAAAATTTTTTTTTTCTATGTCTAAGATGGAATGTATCAAGTCGAATGAGGGATTAGATCAGCCAAGGTGAAAGGCGCATTGCATTGACAAAAGAGGAGGGAAAATCAAGGAAGAAAGGAAAAAATATATAAGAAGGGGTTGACTATTAATAGAGAGTAGAAACGGTATTATCAATAGTAGTAGTAGAATAAGTATGTATAAGACAAAGAAGAAGAAGAAGAAGAAGAAAAGGGGGAAATGGTTAGTATATGAGGGTGAAGTAGAATATGAGGAAGAAAAATAATATAAAATAAAAGAAAAGGATGAGGAAGAAAAGAAGAAGAAAGAGGAGAAAAATTAGTGAAAAAGAGATAATATGAGAATATGAATAAAGATAAGTAGAAAATAGATTTATTTAATTTCTATATGAATAGTAGCAACTTAAATCAACATATACAATAACAAAAACAAAATAGATTTTAAGCAATTTTTGCTGTTTGTGGCTAAACAGCTTTTCACCTATAAAAGATGTTTGGGGTTTCGTTATAATTCCCCCTTTATCATGTTACCTTTATTTCCTAACACTCAGTTTTGGTGTAATTTCAATGCCAAAAGATTACGCTTACGCTTCCGAAACCCAAACTTGACCCAGTTCTTGTCATTGCAGCTCGTATCGCGTTAACGGTTAGAAACCAGATTCGATGGAACCCAAGAGGAACTAAGCCAGAAACACGGAAGAGTGTCAGGAGTGTGAAATCAGAAGAAACAGGTTCCTTCGCTTAAGCTACAGCAGCTGTGTTATGCCGTAGACGGTCCAAAAGCCCCGTCAAGGGGTATTCGCGAAAGTTCAGCTATTTTCTTCGTTCTCCAATCCAGTTTCATTAATTAATGACACATCTTTATTACTACTTATGTTTAATTGCTTTATTTACGTATTTTATCCCGAAGCTGAAATACTGGATATAACTATTATCGTAAATGCATTGTTGCTTGATGCTTTAAGGTTAGTTGAGCATTGCGATCCCAGTCCTCAAGGAGTCCCCAGTAGAAACGTGTCTTATCACAAACTTATCCCAGAAAAGCGGAAGGCACCTCACTGTACAAGAACAGTTCGCTTCAGCAACGGTCTCAGCAGGTTAGCCACGCGCACCTTGTACCTTGTGAATAAACAGTCAAAAGAAGAAGTCATTAATAAATATATTAAAATCAAACTTTGTCTTTCCTGCGTTGGCAAACGATCCTTACTTCCGCTTATGCTTGCGCTTTCTCTTTCCGCCCTGCTGTTTGCTGGCCGTTTGCTGCACTGCCGGCTCCTCAACCTCACGGCTATCCTCGTTCGATTCGGCCGACTCTGTATCCCTCACGCCGGGCGCTTTGTCCAGCTTGGTTATTACGATCGGAATGGCAGCAGCAGCAGCCGGCTTCGTCGACCCACCGCCGGCATTAAGACGGAACGGAATTTCGCCCTGCTTTGGGTTGAAAAAGAACGACAGTCCTTGGCCGAGCAGGCTGGCGGGAAGATTCGCGGGCAATGCTTGATACGGGAAGGGATCACTAGCGATCAAGGGGCTGGCAGAGGGAGCCACCGTCGTTGTGGTAGTACTGAGGGAGGCCGCAGTAGTCGAAGACGGCGAGCTCGTACCAGTGGAGGAAGAAGAGGACGATCCCGATATGGTACCGTACGATTCTTCCGAGCTGTCGTCTTCGGATTCACCGGCCGCTGCAAGCTGTGAAGCGAACAGATCCAGCAGGGTCGCCCCGGCAAGCGAAGCGGACGGTGGCATTTCTGGGGCGGGGAGCGCAAGCATAACCCCATCGACCGACACGTGTACGTTGGCCGTTCCGTTCTGGCGCTGATCGAACACTATGTCGTAGTCGTATTCGTAGCTATCATCGTAATCACTGTCATCGTCGAGTATGCTCGGGATGGGTAGGGAATGGATTCGAACTACGGCTTGGGCGAGCAAAAGTGGTAGCAGAAATGCCACCAATCGATGGCCACTCGCAGGTCGATTCATGTTGCAACTAACTACGAACTAAACAGACACACTCACATACAAACACACACACACACACACGCAGGACGAGGATCACTAAACTCCTAAGCTTGGGGAGCTTTTGCCACGAGAGATGCTGCTCGGAACGCAGCCCGATTTGGAGTGAAGGTTCTAGCGATGGACCACAACGGGACAACCCGGTTGTTTTGGGTCTTGCGGTGTGTGTATGTGTGCATTTGTGTGTGATTTTCCCGTTCTCTGAAAGAACGCCAACCTCGCTCTCGTGAAAGCGCTTTCTTCGCTTGCCTTTCCACTGCCACCGCCATAAAATGTTGAATCTCACGTGCAATTCTGCGGAGGATCGGCTAGGATGGCCGGGGGCTTATTCGGGGGCATATTCTGCTTTGCTTATGTACTTCGATTGGAGCTGGATTGGATTGTTATGTACAGGGCTGGTCAGTTGTTGGAGTGACAAATCTAATAAAAATAAATATTGTCAGATTGTGGTGGTACATTCAAGAATTTATCTTATTTTCCCCTTTATTCACTAACGTATAATATTTTGTACACAATTTATATTGATGTTTTGTCAGAATGATCTCGAAAATGTCCTTAAATTTATGAAAATTAAAAATTAAATTTATGTCCTTAAATATTTAAAAATATTTATTAGCCTTTCCTAGTACTTATCGTAGTTTCATAAAATTTTGTAATTGCTCTTCTGCTATTTATATTTTTAATTTTATCATAGCTTTTTTTTAATCTAAAAACTATTTTATGGTAAAAAATATTAGGTAATGCACGGTAAAAATGCTGATAGCAACTTTAATTGATATTAAAATTAAATTAGATGAACGAATACTGAAACTCAAAACATGCTTTAAATTGAAAATTTAAACAATCATTTAAATCTGTATAATATAGAAAGTAAATAATAAGTGGATAAGATGTACTACATAAAATGATAAGAAAAAATGAATTACAGTCTTTCCCCGAGTTACGCAAATATTTATTTTTGACAGTTCAGATGTCAAATTAGTGCAATTTTCGCTAACAATTGTCAAAAGAAAAAAAATGCTATTTTTTCAAAAATTAAAAAGAAACATAAATAACCCATTTTCTACACCAATTGCGGTAACTACGTAATAAATTACATAAAGGAACTAAATTCAATAAAAAATCATTATTAACCAATTATATTTTGGCTGTAAAACGTGATATTCAACTTGCGCGAATATTCCAGTTACGCGAATGTCGCCAGAACGAATTATTCGCATAACTCGGGAAAGACTGTACATTTCTTCACTTAAAAAGCTATAGAAGATGATCGTAATACGTGACCGCGCACTGGTGCAACATCTAGACTGTACCGCACTGTACTGCACAGCATCCTACGACTTTCACAGTTCAGAACGGTTCAGCAGCAATCGATGCTTCTCGGCCCTTGCTGTCCATCACCTTCAACCAACCCAAAACCCCCAGACCCCCCCCTCCCCCCATACCATTTCACCCTAAGGGTCAGTCTCAATTGAGAGACAAAAGACGATTCAATACGATTGGCTAGAGATCTCATCATTTCCACTGCTCTCGAGACCGAGAGAAAGCATAACCGATCACCGTCCCACATGTGGAGATGTGGAGAAGAGGTCCAAAGAATCGCATCCTACTTCTCCTTCTTCTTCTCCTTCTACTCCCCCCCCCCCCCCCCCCCCCCCCCCCCCCCAACCCGAAGATCTCAGAGGCCGAACAGGTTACATCGTAGAAGCTGAACCCATCCCCATCCCATTCCCTGGGTGGGACTGGCCACGGGCAGTCTACCTGCACTTAATCGTCACCCCACCCCTGTCACTCTGTACATAGGCAGTTTGGACCTGCGGCCCCGGGGTCAACGAAACTAACCGTTTCTTTGCCGTTTTTTTTTCTCTACTTCTCTTTCCAGTTCGGTGTTTGTTTTGAGCCGCACGTACGTGAAAGCGTGTTCGTTTGTTTCTAGCATTGAAGATCGATCGCAAGAAGAACATCGTAGTGAGGTGTTTTGGACCTTTTTTTTTTTGTTATTTTTACCTAAACTAAGGCATCCGTTTTTTTTTCGGTGGGCGGGGAGGAGATATAAGAGAGATTCACAGAACCACTCTCCAGACCACACGATAATTGACACCATCCGGAGGACTTTGCGGATTGAGGTTACTCTTAAGGTGCCGATCTGGTCGAAAACAAAAACCCTCCGAAAGCGTCTTTAAGCCCTGAAAAGTATATCGTCGATCGGAGTTTCGTTGCTGGGGCTTACAGGAAATCATTTAGAAGATATCATTGATGGAACGGTGACCTTCCCCGGAAGCTGTCACGATGCTGCATCGTCAAAAGGTGATCTCCTAGATTTGTATCTGCGACTAAACGAAACGGTACTTTAGATGGTGGCTTAGGGCCTCTATATCTCAGAGAATGCGCATTGGAGAGGTTTCTTCTATTCTGGAGGTTCAACTTCTATATGACGCCAATAATTGTGGAGACTGAGGGAATATATAAACCACAGAAAGAGCATTGGCCCGGCTATCCACGAGGTACGGTGTTTGAGAATACAGAAAATGAGATAAAGAGAGTGCAATTAAACTTAATCTATATTGCATTTAATTGTAGCATAGATGCTACATGAAGTGCTTCTTTTTCTTCATGTTATTTTTAGTTTTGGTTCTCGTCATTTGGGTTGTTGCTTCTCTCGTTGGTTTAACGACCTGCAGCGATCAGGACGGTTCTATCTATTACAATCAACAAGGTTTACTAGAGATATTCTGAGACCTGCAATTGGAATCGAACTAAGTCCATGCCTTGTAAGAACTTTCACACCTATCCATTTAACCATCGAGACACCCCCAAAGCCATAATGCTTATAGGCCAATAAGTACGTAGCGATCATCCGAATGTGATCATTCTAATATTAGAACCAATATCACTCATGCTTAATGGCCCCAAAAAAAACACCTTCACCAATGTGCTGCTACAACTGTGACCTCACCTTTTCAGCACTTTCGCGAATAGCAACATCATCCAAATATCCCCTTTCGGCGCAGCTGGCAGATCGTGGCGTACAAATGTTGTCCCGCTGCGGATCAAATGCGACATGCGCTCGATAACGACGACATTCACCGGAAAAGTAGGTCGCGGAATATAACGGCATATTCGTACGGTGTGTGTCGTACGGCAACTTCATTCGCTGGACTCTCTCGTTCTTCCTCCCGGGCCGGCCTGGTTGGGGGAGATCCCCTTGAACCTTTCCATTCCATTCCATTGCGGTGTTTTCTGATCGCATCGCTCCCGTTTCTCTAGCATATGATTGCCTGTGCTCACGCGGACACGGCGTTCTGTTTGCTTCTCCTTCACCATTGAAGCTTCACACCGAATGTTGATGGTTCGCCGCGGGGCCGGTTTTGTTGTAATCGGGCATTGCAATTAATCATCCTCGAAAGGATGACGATGATGATGATGATGATCTGTGTGTGTGTGTGTGTGTGTGTGTGTGGTGTGTGTGTGTGTGTGTGTGTTGACTGTACAGTGAAAGCGGGCATCGACTGTTCGGTCGTAATCGTGATTCTGGAGCGTACGATGTACAACAGACTCAGATTGTTCTTAAAATACTCATCGCTGTGTCGATCGCCACTCGGCCCGAACCCTCCTCAGGTTAGGTTCTCCCGTTAGGTCTACGACGTCATTCAGATTATCGCGCTTTCCAGCACTTGCTCGGTTAGTCGGCAATGATTCGGATGCGCCTGAAATTGCCGTGGATCGTGTGCGGAAGAGGCTACGGTTAATGGTAATCGTAACGATTCCAAGGCCCTCTGTGCTAATCCTAAAAATAACACTGATTACAACTGATCCGATCCGGAGTAGCATATATGGCTTTTTATTTGGCACAATGGCATCAATAAATAAACAGTGGACAGTGGAACGGGTTTTGCATCGCACAGTACAAATGTGCCTCCCTAGGCTGGGCCGCTGGGCAAACGAACATCATCAAACTCTCCTTAAACCTACCTAAAACCTTAATCGCTAGGCCTCCGCTCCGAACTGAACTGTGATCACGGCTGCACGAACTGACACACGCCGTAACTGTCCCGCTTCCGGTCCGGACCGCACTGCTCCTGGGCACCGAGTAGCCGCAGCTCCTCCCAATCCCCCACCAGTCCACCGTCCGTCTCGTCCCCGATCGGCGTCAGCTCGTCGTACTCCCGGTAGTCCGGCTCGAGCTGCAGCTGCGTCATGTCAACGTCGGAGCGCGCCGGCTCGTACTCTAGGCTGTCGAAGGAGGAAGGTGCATGGTAAGAATGGTAAGGCTCGACCAGTACGGTGGCCGGTGGAAGGTAGCCGCCCGCCGACTGCAGCCGATCGTCACCCGGGTCGGCATCGCGCCCGATCGCACCGCCGTCGCTGCCGCTGCCCGGACGAAGCACTAGCAGGGAGTTACCGTCACGCCGTGATTGCGCGTTGTCCCCATCACCAGGAAGAAGAAGGCGCAGGTTGTTAGTCGCACTAGTACTACTACCGCTAGGATTATTGCTACTGGTGGTGGCTGCCAGGGTGTTAGTGTTAGGATGTCCGCCGAACCGCAGCGCTCGCCCGTCGGCCTGCGGCTGGGGATAGTTACCTGACGGGAAGCGAACCAAACGGCTCGCCGCTACCGACGGTTCCAGGCTGAACGTGAACGATGATGGTTTGTTGCCTGCTGCTGCTGCTGCTGCTGCTGCTGCCTGATGGTGGTGATGATCATTGCTATCCGCCCCATCGACACTGCGCGCACTGCTCGACAGATCCACCTTGTACGGTGTGCGGCCCTCGATGAACTCTTCCGCCTCGAGCTGGCCCGACCGCTGGTGCGTTTCGTCCAGCACGATCACCTCCGGCGTTGCTTGGGCGATCTTCTTCTGGGCGGCCGAGTGAGCTTTGTGGTGCTTGCGCTTGTGCGACGCTTTGCGCGTTTGGTGCAGGGCGTCCTTCTTGTGGGCGGAGCGGGTCAGCAGATCGAGCAGGGAAGCGCCAGACGACGAACCGGACGGTACGACCACGATCACAAAGTTTTCCAAATCGGCCCGAATGTTGTACTTCCCTTCCTGGCGCTGATCGAACGTGATCGTCTTGCGGGGAGGTTTGGTCGTTGGCACCGAGGACGTCACACTAGCGGCCGTGGTGGGTGCTTTCGTGGTGGTCGAGGATGAGGTGGTCGGGGATGGCGATGGCGATGCTTCGCCCGTTGTCGAGGGTACCGTTGTGGTGGAAACGCTTTCCGTGGGTTTCGTCTCGCTCGCCGTGGTGGTACTGGTGGCATCGTTCGCTGGCTCATCGTTACTGACCGGAAGCTTGACAGATTCCTCGCTTGGTTTCACTTCGACTTCCTCGGGTTCCGTGGGGGGCGTTATGGCGTTCGCAGCCTCATCCTTTCTTACCGTAGGCCCGGCGGCCACGAATGCCGCCAGTGCTACGAACAGCAGCGCAAATCGTAGCATGGTGAGTTGCTGGGTTGTGCGTTGGAAGTTGCTTTCTTACTGGATGCCTGAGATGTCTGTAGCTCTTTTCTGGTTCAAGTTCAATGTGCGACTGCGCTCGGCAGAGCCGTGCGGGATAGCAGTCAGTCAGGGCACGGTCAGCTTCATCCCGGAGAGGGTTTTGTGCCTAGGGATGAAAGCATAGAGAGAGCGAGATTCTCCAAAAAGCAAAACACAAGAGCGTGAAGCGATGCTATAGCGCATCGGAGAGCATATGGGCGAGAGCGAATCACAGCATACCGGTCCGCGATCGCGATCGTGAGTTGGAAAAAGATTGGTGATAGTGTAAAAAAAAGAACGCAGTAGTAAACAAACAGCAAACAGGTTATTGGGGGTGTCCAAGGATGTGGGAGGGATGTTAGAAGAAATGAAGAAAATCTAGGCGTGATTGTAGTTAGGGTTGCTCGGTTAGAACGTTGCCACTCTGCTATCATTCTGTAAATAGAGAGGCGTAACATTGTGCTAAATGCAGGGAATAAAGCTCCCAGTAAGGTTGATATTTTGTATTGGATATTGGATAACATTTAATATTTATGTAAAAAATTGCCTTAATTCTGGTATTATTTTTAGAATTTTCAAACTGCTTCAATCTTCCTTATTCCAATTCATTTTCTCATATTCTTCAGTTTATTCTAATTGTATATTCATACAATTTCTAATTAGAAAGGAAATTTTCTGGCACAATCAGGGTAATTGCGTATCACTTTCACAAACCGATTCGTTCGATACCATTATGAGTGAAATCATTCAACAACGAGAGACTTTCTCAGCTCAGCACATCCATAAGAACTAAGATTTTCGAATGATTTCACAATGGTCTTAGGCTGGTACATAAGGCGAGCGTGTGGCAATTAGTCGTGAAGACGACGGTGTTTGGAGCAGACGTTGCACCGGCGAAACGGGAATTGGCAGAATCTCGGGCAGGCAGCCCTAGAACACAACAGATCATAACGGCATCCGAGTGGGTTAATGAGAGCATAGGAGAAAAGCTACCGTACAAACTGGTTGCCGGCCGGACCTCAACCGCGCGGAAATGAACCGAAATCAGAATTTGAAAAAAAGAAAGGAAGGAGTCAACAAAACCTGGCCGAGGAGCAGTTCCTTTGGAAATATCCGTCTAAGTCAAACGATCAAATAGTGTTTGGGTGTTTATTATTATCTAGATCTCTTTTGTTAAGTAAATATACTTAGAATACTAGAGAATAGTGTAAATGGGATTTATAATTAAGATACAACTATCATGTTACTAGTCCTATCACGACACTACGAAATTCGCTCACACGGATTAGATTCACAAGGTTCGCACAATTAGCAGCACTGGTTGCGACCGCGCGAAACTTGATCTTCAAAAAGTATTAACAATGCTTCGCTAAATACTCTGCAAAGAAACATAAAAAACACAACCAAACACACGAAATAAGTTGTTTTAAATTAATTATTCACTTTTATTGACTTCAATACCAACGTACGGAAGATAATAATGATAATAATAATAATAGAAGAAGAAAACACTGTACTGGCCTGGGCCTTTTTGGGCTTAGGGGTTAGAGTTTCGCGAGCACGTAACGAAAAGCTGGTAGGGTTGGAATACAAAATGTGATTTTTTTAACTTAGCTTCTGCACCTTTGACGTCGGTTTAATAATGTTTGATATACACATTTATAGTCGCATAAATACGTCGGGCTAACGGCACACTCCATTTTGTCATGTTGTGTTGTCATGTGGGTAGAGGAGTACACGTGTGTCTGGTTTGATCTGCCTGTTATTAGCACGTTCGCTCGATATCGAGTTTGGAAACGGTAGCTCTTTCTGTTTGGTTTCCAGACTATTTCGTGTTTCTTGCCTTTCTTTGAATTCCTTAGCATGAGCTACAAGACAACAAGCGCAGCACAAGGAATCGGACACACGGAATCGATTATTAAATTAAATTCACAGTTTTCTAGTGAAACTTTGTACAGGGTTAAGGGTTAGTGAAAAAACGGAAATTGAAAAACAATTCCATAAATACGTGAACAGAATGATGTACATTATGGCACTGTGCTTGTAGAGCAGTGTATAAGGAGCGTGTACGAATGAAGGATGACGGTTTGATGTTGTGAGTGATGTGTGAGTGACGTGTGTGTGTGTGTGCAAATGATAAGAAAATTATCCTAGCAGCAGCCGTTACTAAAGCTCGTGCTCCTGGCGCTTGGTTTTGGTTTCGTTACATCACTTTATCATCTTTTTTTTTTGTCACTGCGTTTATTTCACTAACATAATCCTAATTCCTTTTCTCGCTGCACGCCGCAGATGAGGCACGTGCCACAAACAACACGTTTTGGGGGTTGTTTTTGCACCGGTTCTCTTCTTGCTTCTAGAGCTTTGCTAGCAAACCCACACGCAACCGAGCACGCCGCAAACTGTAATATCAACGTAACTCCTGATCAAGACGGCAGCAAATACAAAACGCGTTCTGTGGGGGGGTCTACTCGTTATTGTCGTTAGTTTTCCCTCGTTTCCCTGGGGGACTGTCTGTTAACATGATGTGTCAAAACGAGATCGTACGGTTGGTTACACACGCGATGTCCGCTGTAACAGCGCATCAGGCAGAGACACGACATATGCAACACATATACATACAACACTTACACACGTACACCACTTGTTCTTCTTTCCATTTTAATTTTCGATCGAACAACTAATAATTCTTCAAAAAAAAAAACAAAAAACAATCCATTAGCTGCTAATGTTCGGTCAATCTGCGTCTGCGTATGCTGCTTTTGATCTGTAAATTTAGTTCTGCTTGCTTGCACCTTTGTTGGTCGGTCTGAATAAATTGTCACGATTATAAAATGCAAAAATGTGCAGCCCCGTAATGCGTAAAATACATACACTATACAAAAACACTGTGAAACGCGGGGTACACAGAGAACGTGATTTGACGACAAATCGTGCGCAAAGTTAGGCGTTACTCATACGCCGGAGAGGCGTAAACTTGACGGCGTGGCTAATTCTTTGATTCGTTCGCGATATGGCGATTTAGCTTTTTGATTATACCCTTCGTTTCTCCCAGTCGTAAAGAAAGTCGCCATCCTTTCTTTTCATTTACTTTCGCAGTTTACGCACGGGCTAATGTAATTCTTACGCGAGCAATATATATGTACATACAGAGAAATGCGTTACCAGTGTTTTAGAGAATGTAAAGTTACTGTTAACCTACAAAACGGAGCGTGCAATGTCACGGAAGAGCGCAGGAAGCGGAGATAGGTTAGACATTAAACATACTTCTTCTTTGGAGGTTTATAACGATAAAGTTAATGGAGTTTGCCAGCTTACCGTGTCAATAATTAGCCGGGTGTGATGTCGAGACAGCGATTAGTGGTACTAGTAGAGAAGCACTTTATAAATGTGTGTGTGTGTTTTAACATACACAAACCCGCTCGTTAGTAGTTAAGAAAGAGTAAATTGTGAGGTATGTAGATGGGAGATTAATACCGCGTCATGATATATCGGTATACCGTTGCTGCTTAACTTCTCTCGGCCTCAGTATGGGGAGTGCATTTTAGCAAATTTTCATTTTTCCACCTCTGCGATATGGTACTGCGTTTGACTGTTTGGCTCCTGTTAGGCCAATACGACGATCACTTTGCTAACTTAATTCCTGCATCAACATAATTCTTCCTTCTATGCAATTCCATAAACAGCGCTTAATCTCACTGCACAAACACACATTAGGCTGTGTGATGTTCGATAGTTAAAGCCATTGGTTGCTGTGGTGTGATGGCGTTCACTTTGCTAACTTTCACACCAGCAGCAAACAAACAAAAACATCAAGTATCAATAAAAAAGCGTATTTCGATTAAATTCAACTGTAATACGTGCGTGCCCAGGGACCGCTTAACGAGGGCATGGAGCAACATGAAACACCCAACGACCCCCCCATTGTTAAGCCATGTTTTGGTGGCGCCCCTTGGGCATTGATCTTTGAGGGGGGGCGATCTTCTTAGCCCCCGGTAGCGTGCCACCGCAAATTGACACCTTACACACTGTCGGACACTTAGCAAAGAGCTGCTAGACAGCATACAGCAGCGTTTCCTATTCTTTGGATTCTTCCGGTTTCGTCACCATAAAGCACCGTCGGTTAAAGTGTACACACATTTGCTGCACCTGCAACGGGTGAAAGATTTGGGTGGTTAAAAAAATGGATTGCTGGCACCAATATTCCGTCTACCAGTACGTACCACCCCGGAACCGTAGTGCCAATGGGCTAGCGAGGATCCGATCACGAGCAAGTACAGTATCGGTCGTTCGAGCAGGGGCATCGTGAGGCTCATTACGATGGCCGCGCATAGTACGCCCGTCATCCAGTTGAACGTTTCCGCCGTCGTGTTGGACATTTGTGACACAATTAATCGACACTGAAATAAAAAAAAAACCAGTCGTTACATTTTGAATCCATAACAAACGCAAACAACAAATGTGAGGAACAAATGAAATACGCACACTAATGTTGCTAAAAATGGTCCCCGTCATGATGTAGACCGCACGCGGATCCCGGTTCATGATGTCGCTCGGCGACACAAACACCCACAGCAGGCAGACGAACATGAAGCTGCCGTACGTGAACAGCGGTCGCATCGCTTCCTTCATCGTGCGCATCTTGCCGGTGCGGTCCTTGTACGAGCGGTACATGTTGTACACCACCATCGGCAGATTGGACATGGCACTCACGTGCAGACACAGCTCCATCAGCTGACCGGCCGACACACCCCAGGGCAGGTCCACCTTCCACAGCTGATAGCCAAACATCCACGTCGCTAGGTACATCAACACCGAACCCTACGGCAAGAAGAAGCGTGTTTTTTTTTTTAAATCAATTTTATCAATAAACGAACAGCAATGATTGCCCACTTACCCACATGCCGAGATCGTACCCCCAGGGCAGATACAGCACGCCCGTGTTGTACTTTTCCCAGTGCGATAGATAAAAGTTGAAAAAGATCGTCCACATGATGTAGTACATGCGTATCGGCGGCACCGACGTTGGGCCGCGCCCAAAAATGCTGTACAGACAGGCCGGTATGAAGAACGCCGAGTACGAGTCGAGCCCATGGTCGAACAGCTCGCCGAGCGGACCGGACAGCTTGATTCTTCGCGCCTGCTTGCCATCGATGCCGTCCAGCGTGTAGGCGAGGAAGATGTTAACCGCAGCCACGACCCAAAACCAGTTCGGCACGGGTGTGGTGTTTTCCAGATCCGTGCTCGCCCAAAAGCCCCAATCGTACCAGGACAGCATCACGAAGTTGGCGACCGTGAACAGGAAGCCGGCAAACGTCATCAGGTTCGGTGCAATCCATTTTGGAAAGTACTGCCAGTGGGAGGTAAAAGCGTGAAAACGGTCAGTTAGATACGGGTTTTCTGCTCGAGACAGTAATTTCGGCCTCCTATTTCTAATCGCAACAATACCTTCCCGACACTACTTGCCTCTTATCAGTCTAGGTAAAAGGGCTGTGCGAGCGACAGCAGGAGGTTGATACCAGTTGGGCAGAGGGGTTTTATGTGTATGATGCAATCGAACATTACTGTTTTGGGGTTCTTTTTTTCGGGGGGGAGCTCAAACGACATTTATGGCACATTTTCTTAAGCGTTGTCTATCGGTACGAAGAAAAACGATAACAGGGCCCCGACCGACATACCGGACATGTCTAATCAGCGATAAGGGAGCGACTTATTGAGAGAGCGGGGGGGATTTTGCTTCATCCCTGCTACGACTCATCCGTCGCTAGCTTGGCGCGCATCCGTTAATATTTACATTTAAGCGGGGTGTTGCCAAATTTGTTTGAGCGTGTTAGGAGACGGCATTGCTGCATGCAAAGCGTTTTTGAGGGAGGGGGGCACACGATAGACGACGGAGCTTACCTCTACGAGCCAGTTCCAGAACGGATGCATAACGTAAATACTGAGCGGTGAGGTGTCCTTGGCATTGTACTGAAATGGGACAGATGTTGTTGTTGATTAGTTATCAGGTAAATGGGGAGGGGGTGAGGGGTTAGAGAAGCAAGATACAGTTGATAAATAGCGTTCGCGCAATTAATTGCATCGCCTACTACCAAAGCAATCTACCAAAAAGCATTTCAAATGGCTTCATCGCCAGTCGCCAGTAGACGCCAGACAAATTATATAGGCTAAAAATAGAGTCATAGAAAACATAGTAGTCCACCGTTCGGCTATGGAAGGACGATATTTGGTCGATATTGCCGTGCACAAAGCATCTTATGACGCGCGTTTCTATTACAAGATGCCACTTTCGGACTGGGGCCCACCACAAGGACATTCACGATGCACGCCACGATTCGGTTTGACCGGATTCGTTCGCAGGGGGGGGGAAAAAGGCCAACAAAAGCCACCTCTTCTCACCTCCCCAACTGACCCCGCTTATGTAACGAGAGGGGGCCACGCGGAGTGTCCTTACCTTATAATTATCGAACCCGGCTAGATGCTCCTTGGTCAGGTAAGCGTCACTGGTCATGGTGGTAGGTTGTTTTAGCACGCAGCCAAGGGGAACACACGCGGGGGCTTCCGGTACCGGGAAGGAGTTAATTGGGAAATCGTGCGCTCGTCTCAATCACCGCTTGGAGAGGGGCACCGTTTTCGATTCTGCTACTGCTTCTGGCTGCAGTAAACTCGAAACAACTGCACACGGAGAAGGGGACGACGACAGCTTTCGGCCTTAATTCCCTTTTGCTACTGACCAAATCGATCGCCGGGCGGGCTGCACATCGACAAGCGACTCACACAGCGACGGCGATTCGAACGACACACACGCCCGTCTGGAATGTGTGGCCGCGGGGCGCAAAATGATAATCGCCGCCCGTTGTCTGTTGCGGAGGTTTGCCGGCTGAACGCGCCGCAATGATCGATACACACACACGCACACAAACACACACACACGAGCGCGGTTGCTGCCTTGTGCCTTATTCTTCTTCAATCGCGGCACCGCACAAGCGTTGCTGTTGCGTTGATGGATAGTGCGCGACCGCTCGACGGGAACGGGAACACGCGCGCACCAGATGATGATGATGATGATGTTGGTTGCGTACGCGAAAACCACACAGCATGCAAATTGTTCGATTTTCCTCGAACCACACCTGGGGGTGGGGGCGGGTTTTCTTCGGCAACTTTCCTCGCGCCGCCGTGCGTGTTGTTTGGTGCGGGCAGCGAACGGCAGCTAGGACGGTTCTGACAGCTGTCAAAACCGCCGAGCGCAGGTGCGGTTTGGTGGTGTGCGTGTGTACAAAGGACATAAATTGGTCAACTATTTTACGGAACTGTTTTATGAAAAGGGGAATTTCAAGATAACTTTTAGAAATAAATGTATTTAAAACAATACTTTGAATGTGCTCGATCAAGTCGTCTTTTCAAATTTATTCGAAATTTAAATAACATTTAAAAATGCCTCAAAACAGCCGCCGACTTTAGTCAGCCGCCACCAACATTGCCGCCCGGGTTTATTTACTGTCGAACTGTCAAAACACAAAACACACGTGCGGCGTTCGTAGCACATTTCCTCGCCAAAATTGCTCTAGCAATGCTTGAGCCGCTACAATCATTCTAAGTGAAATTACAGCACACAAAACAATCGTAACAAAATGGTTAAAGCAATGACGGCATCTTCGCTGCCGGCGGGCACGCAGCTCGACCTAAAATCATACGTCAAAGAGTTCCGCAAGCACACCAAACATCCGGAGAATTTTATGAAGTAAGCACCCGTTTTGGGATTGTTGTGGTTGTCCGGAAATGCAAAACACGCTTTAACTCCTCATTCGCCTATTTCAGGGTGCAGAAACCGCTGGCGAAAAAGTTAAAGCAGTTCGTGAAGGAAATCTACGATCGGGGCACGAAAAATGCCACCGTCGCTCAGGATGGGCCGGCCCTGCCGTACCTGGACGAGCTCGTCACGGAGGAGATGGACGACGAGCAGATCTGGCAACAGCTGGAGCTGAAGAACGATCACTTTATCGATCAAGATTTGAAAAAGTTTCTGGAGGTGGTTTCGAAAAACGAAAAATGTTTGCAGCTACCTTTCACCGCCAAAACGCAATCGGAGGTGGGTGATGATTCCGGGGCGGGTTCGTCCGGCGAGGAGATGGACGATTCGGACGAGGAAAATGAAGCCAATGGCGATGGTATGGAGTCGGAGGAGGAGGAGGAAGACGAACAGGACGAAGAAATGGATTCGGACGAGGAGTGTACTGAAAAGAAGTCAAAAAAGCTGAAGAAAAAGGACAAAAATGGCAAAAAGAAGAAAAAGCAGCCAAAGGGGAAGAAATCGGTCGTCGATGATCGGTTCTTCAAGCTGGACGATATGGCCCGGTTTTTGGACGAGGAGGATGAACGTGAACGGCGCCGACAGTACGGGTTGGCGGAGAAGAATCCACTGATCGAGGTGGACTATTTTGATGAACACACCGGCGAGGTACGTGTGCACGTGAGAACTCCATGATAGCTCAAAATTATTTTGAATTTAAACGGTTTCTTTCCACTTGCAGGACGATGGCGATATTTCAGATTTGAAATATTCCGATTTCTTTGAAGACGAAGAAGATGAGGATGATGATACGGATGAAGATGATGATGAGGAGGAGAAGGATGATGATGTAGAAGAGGAAGAGGAAGATGCTAGTGCTGCGGAAGAGGAGGATGAGGATGAAGATGATGAAGACGACGAAGACGATAAAGATGAAAGTCCTGATGGTAAGAAAGATGAAGAGGAAGGCGAGCTCTCCGACGAGGCAGAAGTGGAACGCAACCGGAAGCTGCGGTACGAAATCTACAAAGAAGAAAACGGCATGTCTCCGCCTCGGTCGGAAAACCCGGCCAAAAAGGCAGTGATCGATCAACCGGGCTCGAGTGATAGCGAAAGCGAGGAGGAGAAAGCGCCGGACGGGCCCAAATCGTCGTACGAGCTGCGGCAGGAGAAGCTGAAGGAGAAGATTTCCAAAATGGAAGCCAGCATGCTGAAGGACAAACCGTGGCAGCTGAAGGGTGAAATTTCGGCCGAAACGCGACCGAAGAACTCGCTGCTGGAGGAGGTGCTGCAGTACGAGCACACCACCCGCCCGGCACCGGTCGTGACGGAGGACACGACGATGCGCCTCGAGGACATCATCAAGCAGCGCATCCGCAACAAAGCGTTCGACGATGTGGAGCGCAAGGTGCGGCCGCCGGACAATCCGCGCGAGTACCGGAAGCAGCTGGTGCTGGATGGGGAGAAGAGCAAACTGTCGCTGGCGCAGGTGTACGAGCAGGACTATCTGAAACAGCTCGAGTTAGCAAACCCAGACGCTGCAGGTAAGGGTGGTGTTGCTGATTTTCATCCCAAACAGTAGTCAATACTATAATTCGACATTCTCACTACATGTTTTTGTTTGTTTTCAGCGCAAGCGGGCGAAGAGGAGGAACCGAAAGAGCACAAGGAAATACGGAGCATGATGAAGGTGGTGCTGGCCCAGCTCGATGCGCTCTCGAACTTCCACTACACGCCACGACCGGCCGCCCCGGAGCTGAAAATCCTCACCAACACGCCCGCCATCAGCATGGAGGAGGTTGCCCCCGTTGCAACGAGCGATGCCACCCTGCTCGCCCCGGAGGAAGTGCACCGACGACCCAAGGGCGACGTCATGTCCAAGGACGAACGCACCAAGACGGATCAGAACCGCGAGCGGCGGCTGAAGAAGCGCTTCCAGCGGGAAAAGTACCGCCGCGAAACGGAACGCGAACAGCGCCAGCTGGAAAAGGCCAGCGCGAGCGGCTTGGCCAAGCAGAACCGGGCGCTGCAAACGTCGCTGCTGAAGAAGGTCACGAAGGCAAAGAACGTGCAGCAAATGGCGGAAACTTCCACCGGTCCATCCAAATCGTCGACAGCGTTCTTTTCGCAGCTGCAAGATGAGGTCCGGTCGCAGGTGAAGGCGAAGACGGACGGGACGAAAAAGAAGAAGAAAAACACGGAAAACCTTATCGCTAGTAATTTTAAGCTGTAGTGTGCGTGCGAACCGTCTCTCGAGATAAATGTTAATGAAAAAGAGGATGGGAAATCGCTGCAGACGGCATTTTCCAGGCAAATAATTAGCAAAAGCTTTTTTATTGTTATCCTTCCTTCTTAGTCTCGCTCCCTTCTCTCATATCACCCGCAAATGCACATCCTAAAGACTTCTATTTTTAAACGTAACGTTCTATCAGGATTTGTGGTTTAAATGTCCGCCTGCATTTGCGTATCGGTGAGCACGATTTTCTCGCCCGGTTTGAATGCCGGCATGCCCAGATATGGACAGGTGGCGCAACGGAACGCATCTCCCAAGTAGCACTGTAAAGCGAGAGGGAAAAAAGGGCTCATCAGCATGCAATATTCTTCCAGCAAGAGGATCGCTGTTTTTATAACTTACACTTCCGCAAGAGGATTTCGCCGCCGATGTGTCGGTCAGTGCTTTGCCCTTTGCTTCCGCATCCAGCTCTTCTGCCAGCCCGCAGGAACAATCCTTGCATGCCTTCCTTTTGCCCGTCGTTCCACAAACTGGGTAGCATTACCGAATTGACAATTAGACTATTGAAGAGGTATGAGTCATTCGAGGTGCTTACCTCTCAGCGATTCCTCCGTCGGTTTGGCCTTATCATCCTCATCCAGTAGCTCCTCGTCGTCGATACGCTCCTCCTCCTCATTGTCGTCCAGCTTCCACACGGCGGCAACGTTAGATTTTTTCGCAAACGATAGCTTCGATTTCGATCCCACCTCGTAGTCTGGCTTCTCGGCAACATACACTGCAAATACAACCATGGCAGGCACACACAAACACACGTAAAACTACACAGAAACCCAGATTGTGGTTTGGTTGGGCCCCAACCCCTCTCACGTACCATTACTATCCGATGCCACAATGTTGATAAATCCCGCCAGCAGCAGATTAGAGCGTGCCTGTTCGACGCTCGCTGCTGAATCATCCCGAAACACGCACTTTCCCTTGGGCTTGAGCAGCTTGACCAGCAGCGTAACGAGGGTAGAATTTCCAGTCGCCACTTGGGCCAGAATTACATCAAACTGTGACTTTCCATACTCGGCTGGAACAAAACACACAAAGAAAATTGTTAGCGGGAGGGCATTTTTGTAAAGAACACGGACTGTGCTTCCAGAACTTACCAAGCTGAAGGCGCTCTACGTTTTCCACATTGACCTGCACGTTCGGAATGGTTTTGATTGCGTTCACTTCCTGCTCGATCTCGGGCCCGACCGTACCGGCCCACAGGTACAGGACGTGGTTATTTTCTTGCACGTAATTCATCTTTTGCTTGGGCTCGTTTGGTGGGCTGAAATTGTGATACCGTTCGTTCTTCCTTTTGCGAATTGAACACAACACGGTTTGACATTTCGGCGGCGCGATTGACATTTGTTGTGCAAATTGTCGATGAAACTGTTTGATCGATTTTGCGTATTTTTCAAACAAAATCATAAATTTATTTTATGTTTCATGTTTTACTTTCACCCTCAAATAATTGTGATATTTTTATCAACGCTATTTTCTCTAATGTTTATGAAAATAATTGTCACATTCAAATAATTATGCGTTGATGGAATTTCCCACTGTTTTTTCATCGATTTGCAACCCTTCAAGCATTTGACAGCAGCATTTTCACGTGCGGTAACTTTTTCTTTACGTCGCCAGCAACCCGCTAGGGCAGCACAAAACAGTGACCGGGGCATCTCGCCAAAGCGATGGGTTTCTAGGTGCAAACGCACCCCATCCATCGAGCTGCTCGAGTTCTGTTGCCTGTACGCAACGTAAAATGCTCCCAGTGTTGTGCCGCCCAGTGTAATGCATAAATTCCTCGCAAACGGGCGGCTATGGTGCGACCTCGTGCGTCAAGCCGGACCGAAAGCCACCAGCGGTCACCGCCGTCCACCGTTCGCCTTCTGCACTCGGCTCGTAAGTACGGATAGAGTAGTGTGCTGTTGTTTTGATTGTGTAATCAATCGATGATCAAGAGCGGAGCGGCCGCCCATTCGTTCGACGGTGTGACGAAATTACCTTGAGTGAGGGAGACCCCGTGCTCAACTGTGCTCTATTCTTGGCCTCTGACGCTTCTGTTGTTGTTTTTTTTTTTAATTTGCTATATTTATTTCCTCCTAAACACAGGACACCACTGGCACAGCGTACCCTTCGTGTGCGGTCGTACAGCTGTACCCGATCCGGAAGCAGCACAGCGGAAGTAATGAAGGCGATGCGGCAAAAACGGCCCCTCTCCATCGACCGGTGGCCGTTCCGTTGGCCGTCCCGCTGTCCGTGGTACCGCCGGTAGTGGACGCTAAAGCCATTGTTAGTGAAATTAGTAAATCGGTCGGAACGCTGCGCAAGAGCGGTGAAGATGGCACGAAGGAAGTGGTTGCCTCCGTGACGTCGCTCCCCGGGCTCAGTCGGTTGATTTACCATTATCTTATGTTATCAAAGATCCGATTGACGTGTAAGTGCACATAGATAAGGGAGGGGAATTGCTCGCGATGCGTAATTTGTCGCTTTTCTTGTCCCACTTGCAGCCCTGGTGGTGATGACCGCAATGGCCGGGTATGCGATGGCACCGGGTTCGTTCGAGCTGGGGACGTTTCTGCTCTGCTCGGCCGGCACGACGCTCGTCTCGGGTGCGGCCAACTCCATCAACCAGGTCATTGAAACGTCGTTCGACGCACAAATGCCCCGCACGCGCAACCGAGTGCTCGTTAAAGGACATCTCTCGTAAGTATCTACGAAAGCAGTGATACAATTCATTGTTTATATTGGTTTTTTGTGTGTGTTTTAGACGCTTGCACGCGGTCGGCTTTGCGCTCGGTGCCAGTACGATCGGCTGCAGCATGCTGTACTACGGCGTGAACGAAATGACGGCCGCCCTGGGCGCCGCCAATCTTATCCTTTACACCAGCATCTACACCCCAATGAAACGCTACAGTATTCTGAACACGTGGGTCGGCTCGGTCGTCGGCGCCATTCCGCCGCTGATGGGCTGGGCTGCCTGCACCGGCGGCGACCTGGGCGCCGGCGCATGGATCCTGGCCGGGCTGCTGTACTGCTGGCAGTTTCCCCACTTTAACGCGCTGTCTTGGAACATCCGGCCGGAGTATCTTAAGGCCGGCTACAAAATGATGGCCAACTCACACCCGGCCCTCTGTACGCGCGTTTCCCTGCGGCATACCGGGTTCATTGCCGGTCTGTCGCTGCTCGCTCCCGCGCTAGATGTGACGAACGTTTGGTTCGCGCTTGAATCCCTTCCGCTGAATGCTTACTTTGCCTATCTGGCGTACGATTTCCATCAGAAGGCGGACAGTAAAAGCTCGCGCAAGCTGTTCCGCTTCTCGCTGCTCCATCTGCCCCTGCTGATGGCACTGTTTCTGCTGAACAAAAAGCACTGGCAGTTTAGGGAGGATAAGAAGAGCGGTGAAACGGTCGAGCTGCAGGGTGGTGGTGCCATCGCTGCTACGGGTGTGTTTGTGAGTGGCGGCGAGCGGGCGGGAGAGCAGGACAGCGGCGAATACCTTGTACCAAATATTGTGGCCGACATTGGGGCACCGACACCGTCCCCCGGTAGTATCAAGGCGATCGAGGAGAGTTTGCTATCGAACGTGGCCACCGTGCTACCGACGGCAGGCAAACAAAAGCTTTGAGAGGGCTTTTGTTTTTTGTGTGGGTGTCCGCGAATTTCCGGTGCTGCAAGGATTTATTTGTACAAAGGAGAGATAGATTTACGAAGTGATATAGAAGTCAATGATAAATAAAATGGCCCCGAGAAATTAACTGTTAACATTATCGTAGTTTTACTGTATTGGAACGAAATAAATTAAAGTAGAAAATAAATTTTTTAAAAATTGTCACCATCGCGACTGTTTGCGGACTGCTCCTAATTTGAATTCGTTATCCAAACAGTGGGTCGTCCTATAGCAATATAATATTTTTAAATCTAATTTATGGTGAAAAGAGGTGAGCAATAAATGGTACACAATAATGCATAATTTATTGAAAATAGAAGAATACAAAATTTAACGATAAAAGTAAATAAATCAGAATAAGGCTAGCACCAGCTACGGCCGCGGCACCAGCATTTGGACCAACAATCATCAACTATTTAAGAGTTTTTCCAATTATTGTTAAATTTTAAATGCTTGACTTTCTTTACTTTTTAATAAAAACCATATTATTTTAATAAAAACCAGATAAAAAAGTGAATTTAGAATAAATGTCTTCTAATTTTCTATTTTTCAAACAAAGGATAAAAATTGTCCACATGACCACACACTGTCCACCGATTGTCCTCCGCGAGCGCATCTGTCAAAGCAAACGCCATTGACAGGAAAATAGAAGCGTAGTGCGTGTGTTTCTTTTTTTGCTGCAAAAAGACTTTGCTAAAGTGTAGTTTCGTAGGCTGTGTAAAGAACCGTGTACCGTTTTCGTGGCGACCGCGTGCCGCGTTTTAGAAGTGAATTCCCGCACTTCAAATTAGCATTAAGTGAACGTGCACCCCCCGGGGGTAGCGGGGATTGTTGTGGTTTGGTATTGTATGGGCGAAGCGGCGTATTACCCCAGTTCAAAGCGAGTGTAATCACCAGCCATGGCCGATCCGCTGAGTCTGCTGCGCCAATACAACATCAACAAGAAAGAAATCATCGAGCGCGATGGCCAGATCATATTCGGCGAGTTCAGCTGGCCGAAGAACGTGAAAACCAACTACCTAAAATATGGGTAAGGCCCGAACTGGCTGGCCCGCCCCCGGATTGCCGTGTTGTCTTCCCTCTCTCTCTAACACGCCAACACTCCTCCTGGCTGGGCTGGTTGTTTGTGTTTACTTGTTTACAGCTCCGGAAAGAAGGGCGCCCCGAAGGAGTACTACACGCTCGAGTGTTTGCTGTACATTCTTAAGAATGTGGGCCTGCAGCATTCGGTGTACGTTCGGCAGGCCGCGGCCGAGGACATACCGGCCGTCAATCGGCCGGATCGAAAGGAGCTGCTGCAGTATCTCAATGGCGAAACGAACACCTGCGCCAGCATCGACAAGAGCGCGCCGCTGGAGATCCCGACGCAGATCAAGCGGCCGGCCGAGTCGGACGGGCTGGACAACCTGGCGAAGAAGGCCCGGTACGAGGACACGCAGGTGCAGAAGGTGAAGGAGCAGCTGGCCGCCCGGTTAGACGTGAACAAGAAGGAGGCGTCGGTTAACATAGACAACATAAAGTGAGTGCTGCTGTCCATCGTGAGCTTTGGCAGTTTCCATTACACAATTTTCCTTACTTGTTTTCGCAGATCGCTCTCGGAAACGATGTCGGTGGAGAAGATTGCGGCCATCAAAGCGAAACGTTTAGCGAACAAGAAGGTCACAATCAAGCGCACCGACAACGACGACGCGATGGGCGTCGGGCCGGATCTGCGCGTCATCCTCGACTTTGACGTCGACTCGACGAAGGACATCGTGAGCCGGGAGCGGCAGTGGCGCACCCGCACGACCATCCTGCAGAGCAATGGTAAAATATTTGCCAAAAACATTTTCGCCATCCTGCAGAGCATCAAGAACCGGGAGGAGGGCCGGGGCCGCCCGGCGCAGCAGCCGGTGAAGCTGCCCGAGCCGCCGCGCGTCATACGGCCGCAGCCCCAACCGACGCAGTACAATCGTTACGATCAGGAACGGTTCAACCGGCAGAAGGAGGAAACGGAGGGCTTCAAGATTGACACGATGGGTACGTACCACGGCATGTCGCTGAAGCTGGTAACGCAGGGCCAGGCGGGACAGAACAAGGCGCAGCCGAACAGCTTGAACAACAACAACACCAGTAGCAACAACAATATGTCGGCCAGCATGCCGCCGGGCCGGCCGAAGGAGCTGATACCGACGGCCCAGGCCCGGATGCTGGCCCAGAATGCGCCCAGCAAGCGGACGTCGCGCACACCGATCATCATCATACCGGCGGCGACGACGAGCCTCATTACGATGTACAATGCGCGCGACGTGCTGCAAGATCTGAAGTAAGTACGGGGGGAGGGTGCTCGAATTGCCCAATTTGCTGGTAAAACTTATCCAATTCTATCCCTTCATTTGCTCCGTAGGTTCATTACGACCGACGAAAAGAAGCGTGGTGGATGTTCGCGCGAAACCGAGGTGCTGATCCAGCGACAGAAGGCGGGCAATCTGACCGTGCCGTACCGCGTGATAGACAACCCCTCGAAGCTGACGGCGCACGATTGGAACCGGGTGGTGGCTGTGTTTGTGATGGGGCCGGCCTGGCAGTTCAAGGGCTGGCCGTGGGACGGCAATCCGGTGGAAATATTCTCCAAAAGTAAGTATCTGGGTCCTGGGACCTTTCTTTTAGCCATGTTTTGCTCATACTCTCACTTCGTTTCCACAGTCGCTGCCTTTCATCTACGGTACGACGATCTCAAGCTGGACGCGAACGTGGCCAAATGGGCTGTGACCGTGCTGAACATTTCGCGAACGAAGCGCCATCTCGACAAAGCCTGCCTGATGGCCTTCTGGGAGAAGCTGGACCTCTACATGACCAAGTACAAACCGGACCTTCGGTTCTGAATGAAGCCCCCGGCACCTTTGGGGTGGGCGAGTGGGAGGGAGGGAAGGAGGGCAGGGCGGCGAGTGTAAAGGAGCTTATCTTTCTAGCTCTGCACTGTCGCTTCGGAGCCCCCTTTGGGGCAGCGCGTAATAAAACAAAACGATAGGAATTATTTTTAAAAGCTCAACCGGTTCATGTATTAGACATTTTTGTTTACAGTCGAAAGAATTACTATTTAGGGTAATTTACACACACACTGTTCTAATTAGCTTTTGTTGAAAGTACTTTAACCTTCGAAAGACTGTGTGCGAAATAATTCCGATTTAATTACTCTGCCACCTAGCACACCCGGAATGGTAATGAACAGTGAAGCATTGATTGCGAATAATTTCACCACCCAGCGCTTTGTCCACACTTGCTCCCGATAAACCCGAAATCGGGCGGGATTAGCGGGGCTGGTGATTAAGATATCGGCAGGACACGGCGCACAATAAGCGGAGATAAAACCTCCGATACGGATGGACTGTTTTTTTCTTCTTCTCTTACAGCCATTCCGTGTGTGAGTCAAGGAAGACCAGTGCGAGCGTTTATCTGCTGCGGTTTTGCCATTCCTCACTGCTGGTGTGATTGAGCGGAAGCGGACAGAGAGTCGATTGTGTTCTTTCGAAAGCGGGACAGTGTACGTATTTTGGTGTTTAAACGCAATTGTGAAATTGACTCGTTAATGTATGTTGTTGTCTCTATTTGCAGATCAATTTTAAGTGCAAAGGATCGAATTCTAAAGCTTCAAAATGCGGTCTGGTCGCAGAGCGCTCAACATGATCAAGTATCTGATTCTGATGCTAACGTTTATGTGTGTCGTAAGTATGCTTTTTGTTCTGAAATATCGACTCTCCTTTAATTGTGTGTCCTTTTTTCCATCTCCATCCCTTAAGGTGATCGAAATCATACAAATCGTGGTCGGTGCCGTCCTGCATCGACTGTTCGCGACGTACACCGTGTTCATCGACAACGACTTTGTGCGTGCGACCCACTTCCTGATAGCGGTCGGTATCGTGCTAGTGTTTCTATCGATATTTGGCTTTGCCGGTATTATTTTCGAAAATGTGATAATGATCTTCTTGGTACGTATGCACCGCTGTGAACTGGATTGTGTAGGTTTGAATGATTCATTTCTTTCTTTTTCCAGTACTCTGGCATGTTTGGTTTGATGGTGATACTTGAAATCATACTCGCGTCGGCCGCCTTCTCGATGTACACCCGGGTGGACAGTATGCTTACCCGCCGGATGAACATCGTAATACAGCAGTTCTTCTCGGATAGCTTTATGCGGGCAAGCTTCAACCACATGCAGAATGAGGTATGTATAAAATGCTTCAAAAGGAAGGTAACATAGGTGCAATTTTTTTTTTCTACTCCACAAAAGATGAACTGTTGCGGCATTCAATCGTACGCCGATTGGGCCAACTTCCATCCGGAGCGTGATCTGCCCAACTCTTGCTGCCGGCGGGTGGATGATGGCTGTATGCCGCACGAGCGGGGCTGTCATGCGCCGATGTCGGACTTTATTGGCTCGCGCATCCACATGATCGCAACCGGTACGGTAATTATTATCGTGTTTCAGGTGATTTGTATCGTTACGGCCATCATTATGGGGGCGCGGCTGTCCAAGTACAAGCAGCAACTGAGGGCGGCCGGTATGAGCCCGGGCCCGGTAACGGCACCCGAGCCGATCATGACCGAAAAGCCGAAATATTGATTGATTGGAGGAGTTTTTGGTCCACCGGGCACTGGAGTATGGGTTTTTTTGTACGATGTAAATGTAGAATGTAGCGGGAACAAATCGGAAAATAAAAAAGATAGCCTTTTTTTGTTGTTTAAAGCAAGATGCAAACCTAATTAGTATTGAAGCAATTTTTTTTATGAAATGAATATGTAATTTAATATTTTTATTAGAATTTAAATGCAAAGGTAAACATTATTTTGAATGAAACTCTGTTCATATCTTCTAACGGTCAATTCAAAAACTTCACAACAATTCTCGAGTCAGCTGTCCGATTTGACAGCGCACGAGCTCACGCACACTATCACAACGTTCTGCTGTCATTACACGGCTGTGAGCTTATCAGGGAGGGGAAAGAAAAGAAAAGCAAATGATTTCTGTTTGTTCGTAAATACGTCATCCAGTGAACCTGGTCCCGAAAAGAAAGCAAAATCATCTGTGTTTTTGAGTCACTTCCTGTACTGCTGAAATACACCCTGAACTGGAAAGCAAAAAACAGCAAATAGTTTTTTACCAATCGTATCGAAACACCGTAACAGCACCAATTGCACAATGTTTCGTACGTCCGTGTTTGACAAAAGTTTGGGTAAGTGGCTCGGGAAAAGGTGGAACTATGCAAAGGGAGGTATGTTTTGATGTTGTTTTTCACCCAAACTTAGAAAATGCGACCAGTAATCTCAACCTGGAACCGGACTGGCAGGCGATTCTGGTCATCTGTGATACAATCCGGCAGGGTGATGTGAAGTAAGTGCGATACGGGAAGGTCCTTTCCTTTCATCATTCATTGCTTACGGTTCCTTGTTTATCTTCCAGCGCCAAGTATGCCGTAGGGGCGCTGAAGAAGAAGATGCAATCGCCGAACCCGATCACGGCCATGTACGCACTGCTGACGCTGGAAAGTATCGTGAAGAACTGCGGCACGCCGGTGCACGATGAGATCGCCAACAAGGCCAACTGCGAGCTGTTCCAGAATCTGGTCAACACCACCAAGCACGAGGAGGTGCGGGCAAAGATGCTCGAGCTGATACAGGCCTGGGCGTACGCGTTCCGGTCGACCATAAAGTATCGCTCGATAAAGGTAAGGTGCCGTTCGTCGTGCCTTGTGTGTGCGCATTGTCGACGAGTTGACAGTCGGTTGCCAGCGTTGAAGGCGTATGCAACGCCTGTGTAGAACAAACACGTCGGTCTTGGTGCAGTATTCAGTGTGTTGTTGTTAATTGGATTTGTGTGAGGGGCAGACAGAGTGTGACTCACCAGTGCGCTTTACCATGGCGGTACGGATCATAAGAATTTTTTTGTATTTTATGCATACTATTCATTTCCTAAATATCGTGCCATGAGTACAATAATGTAATTTTGATATTTCGAGGCAGTTTTATAGGTTTTTCGTGGAGTTCTCATAGTTGTGGGACTAATCCTTGACTTTTTCTTATAAGGTGAACTTCATATGTTGGAAATTGGTCTCTATGGCCCCCTTTATGATAAGGCTCCTTGGAAATTACCTCAAGTTCATTTCACGCAAGAAGGAGTCAATAAAGTGTCCCACAGCTACGAGAACTCCCGGAAAACCCTGTAATGATGTTCATTGCAAATTTGCACCCAAATCATTACAAACAGAAGTGTGAAGACTGTAAAGTGCAGTGCAGAATCAGATACGTTTTCCAAATTTGCTGTGATTTACATCGGAAAGAGTGTTTTTTTTTAAATCAGATTCAGACTTTGAATGTCTTCCCTTGCAATACAATTTCAACAGATCGATGTTCCTTTGTCTTCATGGGCAAACATATTAACCCCTTGACGTCACTCAATGTACATGTTTACATTTTCTCGGTGCTTCTGTTTATTAATGCACACACTCCTTTCCTCTCCTTTCCGCCTTTGCGTCTAGGATACGATGAACATTCTGAAAACGGAGGGCCACAAATTCCCGGAGCTGAAGGAAGCCGACGCCATGTTCTCGTCCGACATCGCCCCGGACTGGGTGGACGGGGACGTGTGCCACCGCTGCCGGTCCCAGTTCACGTTCACGGTGCGCAAGCACCACTGCCGCAACTGTGGCCAGGTGTTCTGTGCCCAGTGCTCGTCGAAGAACAGCACGCTGCCCAAGTTTGGCATCGAGAAGGAGGTGCGCGTGTGCGACGGCTGCTATGCGCAGCTTCAGCGACCGACGGGCACGCTGGTGAAGAAACCGACCGAGGAGGAGGACCTGCCGGCCGAGTATCTGAGCAGCTCGCTGGCCCAGCAGGCACAGGGCCCCGCCCGCAAGACGGACGAGGAGCTGCGCGAAGAGGAGGAACTGCAGCTGGCCCTCGCGCTGAGCCAATCGGAGGCGGAAACGAAGCAGCAGGCGCAGGCTCGCCGATCGGCCACGTTCCACAGCAAGGCGCCGGAATCACCGGAACCGCAAACGCCCCAGGCGCAGGTAAAGCGAAGCCCATCGCCCGCCGAGGAACCGCCGGCCGACCCCGAGCTGGCACGCTATCTGAACCGCAACTACTGGGAGCAGCGGCAGGTGATGGAATCGCCGGCCTCCCCATCGGCGCCGAGCCCGATGCCCAGCCCGATGCCGTCGCTGCAGCCGAGCCTGCTGATGACGAAGAGTGCGCCCGAGGACGCGGAGATCGACGAGTTCTCGAACATGATGAAAACGCAGGTGGAAATCTTTGTCAACCGGATGAAATCGAACTCGAGCCGCGGCAGGAGCATTTCGTGCGACAGCGCAGTGCAGACGCTGTTCATGAACGTGACCTCGCTGCACGGCCGGCTGCTCACGTTCATCAAGGACATGGACGACAAGCGCATGTGGTACGAGCAGCTGCAGGACAAGCTGACGCAGATCAAGGATTCGCGCGCCGCGCTGGACGTGCTGCGGCAGGAGCATCAGGAGAAGCTGCAGCGCATCGCGGAGGAGCAGGAACGGCAGCGCCAGCTGCAGATGGCCCAGAAGCTGGAGATTATGCGCAAGAAGAAGCAGGAGTATCTGCAGTACCAGCGGCAGGTGGCATTGCAGCGCATCCAGGAGCAGGAGCGCGAGATGCAGATGCGCCAGGAGCAGCAGAAGGCACAGTATCGTATGGGGACGGCCTTCCCATTCATGGGACCAGGGCCAGCTCCGGGTCCGCAGGGATCGCCGGTCCATGTCGGTGGATATCCGGCCCCTGGTTACGGACCGTACGGACCGATGCCACCAACGAACGGCACAATGCCACAGTATCAACCGCCGCCGCAACAACAACAGCAGCAGCAGCCGCAGCCACCGCAGCAAATGTTTTCGCCCCAGCACGCGGGACAGTATGTCGGAATGCCGGGTGCGACTGCACCGGGAGTGGACGGGCAGGTACCGATGCAGCAAGGGCCGATGCAAGCACCACCACCGGGCCAGCCAGGGATTATTCCACCGGGGATGAACGTGATGCCGGGGCAGGTTCCACCACCGGGCGGGATGAATATGCCGCCCGGTCACATGCCGGGTGCACCGATGATGGGACCACCTCAGCAACCTCAGCAGCAACCGCCGCAACAACAGCAACAACCGCAGCAACAATTACCACCACCACCACCACTCCCGGGCCATCCGACCGGGCTGATGGGCGGAAATCCGATGCAACCGCCGAACGCTGCCGACATGCAGCAGCAGCAGCAGCAGCAACCGGGTCAACTTCCACCGCAGGTCACCATGCAGATGCCACCGGCTCCGATGGCACCTGGGCCGGATACCGCATCAGTTACGGCTGCACCTCCTCCACCCGCCGCTGTTGCTCCACCGGCTCCCCAGCAGGCACAACCGGTCGCTCCGAAACTCGAGCCAGAGACGGCGGAATTAATTAGCTTTGATTGAGTGGATTATTAGATCCCGCCATGATATCCCAATATTTAGCGTTACGCAGCTATCTTTAAATGCTTTTTTTTGGTTCAATACTTTCTAATCACTCTGACCGAGCATACTATCCCTTAGAAATGCTAAAATGGGGCCAAAAATGGCTCATTTCACATTATGTATCGCAGGTTCATGTATAGCGAATAAACATTGTACAACAAATGGTTAAATTTTGCATTTTGTGTGCAAGAATCGAAAAAAAAAAATTTTGGGACGATCTTCTTGTTTCTCTTGAATTGTGTGGACGACACTGCATGTTGTGGACTGGGTCGCAAGATTCAAAAAAAAAATTTTATCCTTTTATTATCATTTTTTTTACATTTATACCTGTTCTGAATTTTGGGAACCGGTTTACATGGGTAGTCAATAAACAACACGACCTTGTCGGGGGTCGGCGCGTCTTTACATTGTCTGCTACGCAGCCGGTTCTATGGCATCAGTAGAATGTATGTTTGCGTCCGAGGCTTAGTCTGCAATACTCAATATAGTAATATAGTAATAATGATATTACTACGCATATTATTGAGGCATCAATGTGCTTCATGCTACAATTACAGGGCTACACAAAGAAATTTGAAGACATCGTTTACCTCAGAGGTTTATGCCCAAATATACGGCCTCCAAATCCATTTTCATACCGGTGATGGAACTGAATCTAAGTCTACATCGATGTTGTAACTAATCCAAAGTCCATATAGCTCCTGGAACTCCTGGAAGTAATCCTTAACCCATGCTGATCCTAAAAATGATAATAAAATAATACCGGTGACATTGATACTCAACTCATACCGGTCCTGGACCGATTAGGAACCCACATCGCTTATGGAACTGATCCTGAACCTGTCCTGGAATTGAACCAGATCACATAACGGTCCTAAATATATTCTTTAGAACTAATAAATTGAGCAAAAATTCTGGAACTGTCACTAAACACAATCTGGACCTGGAACTGATTCTGAACCCGTAGTGATCCTTGCACTGGTCCATAACACACACCTGTCCTGGAATTGATCCCGAGCACAGGTAGGTCCTGGAATTGATACCGACTTTTTATCGGCCTTTGAATTGATCCCAAACCAACAGCAATGTTGGAATTGATCACGAACCTATTTCGATCCTATCTGGAATTATTCCTGAATCTATATTGGTCCTGGAATTCATCGCGAACCCATAACGGTACTGGAACTGATCCCGAAATCATAGCGATCCTCGAACTGTTCCTAATCTCCTACCAGTCCTGAACTGTTCCTGAACTAATACCGATCTTGAAATTGATCCCAAACTTTCAACAGATCCCAAAACAGCTCTTGCCTCTAACCGAACGAATTCCACCCCATGCCCATGTTGCATCCACTTTTCAATTCTTTTAAATCCAAGATTCGTTCAAAAACTACTTCCTTTTTTATTCCGGTATGGACAACTATGTCTGCATCTGTCTCAATCATGAAACGGATCGTGAACCAGTTCTTGTTCTAATGAACCAAAACAATTGGACGGTTACTAGGCCTATTGATGACTATGTTATGTTAATAGAATATCTTTAAAATTGGTTTGACATTTATTGTTTCAACAAAATATCTTCAAAATGCACATGTTGAACGAATGTGTTTAAACTACACTAAACCAACTAGCCCCTGCGATATGCACTTTACACATTAAAACCTATCTCTCCGTAAAAATCTTCCCGACACCTGTTTAACTACCTAACAACCTTTAAAGGTTGAACAAGCTAACTGAACACAGATCACAAACACGCACCAACCGTGCCATGCCGTGGTAATGGATTCTCCCTTACTTGCGCATTGTTTCTCATCCACCGAGTCGAGTCGTCGCCCCATGATTACGGAAGCGAGATTGTTTTAGAGTTTGACGGAGTGGTAAGACACTATTACCACGATCAGCTCGGACTCACGTTTTCTGTCCCGCCTGCATCATTGTGTCATATTTTTTGTTTGTATTTTTGTGAAACTGAACACTTCTTATCACGCTGGACCGATCACATGGCTCAGTACCGTCCCGCCCGGCCCCGGTGTCAGGTCGCGTGTACATATAGTTATCAGTCATTCGCATCACGAAGTCTATAACTTTCACGCGGACAAAACCGAGGGGGATCGTGCTTGCGATCGCGCACCGCCTTGATGGGGGAGATGAGGCATGAATCCTGACAGTGGTGGTGGTGGTGGGGGAATGAGTGATCGTGATTCTTTCTTAGTCTGCACCATCCCGCAGATTAAGGCCGGCGAATGGAACGGTTTGCGGTCTTTGTCGTACCGGAACGGCACTGGAAGTATCCTTGAGCCAAGCCAAGCCAAGTCGTCGGCCATTGACGTCGGCAGGTGTGTTGCATTCACCGGAATAAAGCAACACCGGGACCCTTTTTGTGTGTTTTTGCACCTCGCACCTTTGACGCGCAACGGCCAGCGTGATGGATGTGTTAAGAAAGAGCGGAACAATTTCTCATACATCATTGGCACTTTGGCGCTTCACTTCCACTACGGGAAGTGAGTGAATCATTAATCTCGAGTGAACCACAGCGGTAGTTGGTGAGATATGCAAATTAGGCTCTTCGAGACGACCGGCAGACAAAAGCTTCAAAACCCTTCGCGCAAATGCGAAGATGCGCGTCGGTTGGTTGGTAAAAATGGAGATTAACGCCTGTGCGGAAGCTTTTTCGCTCTCCCACAACCAAACGGGTTCGATAAGAGTCCAAAGTTGTTTACGAAACTGATGAAGGCAATGGGAATTTTGCAGAACCTTCTCCTCAACATTGACCCATTTCCATGTGCAAGGTAGCCGTGAAGGACGTCCACGGACGCGGTTTGATAACGGTGCGTCATGCGTGGCATGCCCGCCATATGGCACCACGTGATCGCGGTTGAAATGTGTGTTTGTGTGTGTGTATGTGGGGCTTAGTAACCGTTAAAACAGACGCTAAATAGGAACAATTTTTGAGGATGAATCTTATGTAGCTTATTTCTTAACATTTTATCAATTCATTCTGCGATGTATTGACAGTTTTACAAATATTTTTGAAGGGTTCTCGTTTAACTTACTCGATCTACTCACTTACTTATAAAGAATTTAAAAAAAAATTTAATGACTGTTATTTTTTTGGAAATACTGTAATTCCCATGATTATTAGTTCTATATTGTATTATTTTTGGATTTATCCCACAGTTTAATGTTTGTTTCCTACATATTTTGACATATTCAGAAAAATAATAGAAAAAATGATAAGAAATTCTATAATTTCAACATCTAATAAAACAAAGAAGTTTAAAGAAAAGCAAGAATAATTCAAACAAGTCCTAAAAACATCCACAAATCTTAAAAAAAGCACACACAAAATCATACTAAATCCTGTCAATTATTCGTATTGTAGTAGTAAAACATATTTAAAAAAATGACAGTAAGAATAAAGAATTCTGAAGCAGCTGAGAAACGTCCAAAAAGCCTATAAAAAATGACAAAAATACCATGAAAATACACGTTTCAACATTCAAAAGTGTAACGCTCTCGCCTCTGATAAGGTGTCTCTAGTCATTCAGTCACGCCGTCGACGGGCTCGCGCCAGTACACCTTAGTGCGTATGCGCCGTAAATCACGATTCGCAATCGCAGCAACCCGATCGACGGTGCGCGGTGCACCAACGTAGAAGGAACGCAAAATTGGGCAATAATCCCACTTTAAACCGCACATGTGGGATGCCAGCGTGTTCGTGTTGGTTCGGTGCGGTTTGACAGTGTGCTCGGCTCTCGATGGCAGGTTTGGCATTTCGCGCCCAGGTTTTCGCGGTGCGGTGGCATGTAACGAAACTTCCAGTTGGAATGCAAGAACGTGGAAGTGCGCACCATGTGCCGAGCGCACCTACGTCGGTGGACAAGCGCGGATAGAGGCGCAAGAGATGTCCTAAACTGTGTGCAAAGCGATGGAAACCTTAGCGCGAATGCGGTTTTTCCTGTTCCCTGGTTGGTGGCTGCTGCTTGGTGGATGGCACACATGTACCTGTACACCTGCAAGTGGCAGGGCTGGCCACCATCGATGATGGGGTGGTGGTGGTGGTGCAGTTGGTGCAGCTTAAAATTCGAAATATACATGAGGCTCGCTGCACTTGGTTTCGGCCAAGTTCCAGCAGGCAGTAGTGTCAGCAGGTGGTCGCGACGGTACGATGAAGCGGGAGGGACCACTGTCTAACACCGCCGTGTCACGGTGTCGTCGTAGCAAAACGGAACGGCATCGATCTTTGCGTCTGTGTGTGTGTGTGTCCGTTGTGCAAGATGGTAGTAACCGTCGTCTCGGCAGCCAGCACTCCGCGCGGGATGAAAATGGAAAGTAGTTTTTCGTCGACATTTTCCGCCCGGGACACCTTCCTCACCTTTCCCTCCTTTTCGCACTGGCATATTGGGTCGTCGTCACAGTAAAGTAGGTTGCCGCATTGCGGCCGGTTCAGCGTGTGGCCGATGGTGCACGATCGTTGTGCAATCAATTCAAGCGGCGAGTGAGGGTTTTGGGCTGCCAGGGCATGATCGCTTCCTAATTGAACCGTTTGCGTTGGTTTATCGATTGCTGGGAACCTGGGTGTGGAGGATTTGTGACTAATTGTCCTGTGCTGGTAGGAAAAAAACACACACACACACACACATTCTAATGATAATAAGGGCATTCGGTCGGAACGTGATGGAGGATCAGTTTGTTTACGATGCGAGTAGGCGCTCCATTTTGTGCGGTAAATTGAACAAGGAAATTATACGGTCGATGGGTCGTGTTGTTTAACGATGTAGCAGAGTTTAACGAGAATGGAGCCATTTTCAGAACGATGGGAAGTGATCACTATGATCGAGTGCACGCGCTTGCATTAATGGAAGAAGGTGCACTTAGCTGCATGATAGTGATGAGTTTAAGAGGTGAGAAGAGGCATGTAAATGTAATTGCTTACTGGTCGTTGCTATCTTCCTGTGCTGTGGTTCATTTGCATACGTTTTGTGGGATGATGGATACGGACACCGTATCATTTTCCATTTGGAGCAAAAACGGTGTAAGCATTTACAATTTGGCTTATTGGAAAAATGTGAATTATTGGGTGAAACCAAAAACAGTATCGTAATCTATACAGTTCTTTAAAATTTCATCCGTTTAGTATACAATGCTATGACTTCCAATAAGAATTCGGTTTGAATATTGGAATATGTTCGTATATATTGGACTATTATATTTATGTTTAAAAATAATTTAGACATAAAACTGCGCGTATTATTGTAAATATAATAAACAATAAACATATTTTTTGTATTTATTAATTTCTGTTTATTATATTTTTTGGTATATGTCCATTCTCTTGTTCTTCTTCTTCTTCTTTGGCGCAACAACCGCTGTCGGTCAAGGCCTGCCAGTACCCACTAGTAAAGTGAGCTTGGCTTTCAGTGACTTATTGTTACCATAGCAGGATAGTCAGTACTGCGTATGGGAGCACGGTCTATTCGGGACTTGAACCCATGACGGGCATGTTGTTACGTCGTACAAGTTGACGACTGTACCACCAGACCGGCTCCCATTCTCTTGTTACTGGCTTTTAAATAAAACATAGTAAGTTACATAAATTTCACACATATTGTTCGATCACTGTTGATTAGGTTCTAAGATAATATAGGAAGTTCGTGTCTTTAAGTACATATAAGCATACTGTGGCAAACTATGATGTTGTCCATTTTTCAATCACAGTTAGCTCAACATTCGACATTTGAAGGAAATAAACCTCAAGGATTTGCTGTTATTACACATATTGAACAATTAAACAACTTAGCTAGAGATGATCGGGATGGTTATAAGGATGCAAATTGTAGCCGTTTTTGTTATTGGCTCAAACGACGGAAGGCTTGAAAAATCCCCTAGAAATCCCTCGAGTTGAATGGGTTCACCAGAATAAATAAATAGTAAACAACAAGAGAATCTTGAACTTACAAATGTTCCCCGCACAGTGCCCGCTAGATCAGCGATCATTGATTTTGTTATGCTATTGGTAACAGGTTGATTGAATGCACCCTGCTGCGATTGGTGTACTCGAACGCGATCAATGATGTGGTTGGAAACAGTAGAAAGCAGTATATTGCAAATAAAAAAAACAGTTATCTTATCACCACAAATCATTAAACTACTACTACCATTCACAAAAATGCTCCCATAAACACCTTAATCGGACCGTTTAGCTGGATAAAAAATGCTGGTCCACGATCGCTTGCCAATTGGTATTAGCCTCCCTACGCTGCACCTGTCACACCGTTAGGCAATGTGCACCGACCCGGCACAATTACCATCCCCGCGCGTAGACTCGGAAGATTTATTATAACCTGCCAACCTGCTTAGATTCGCCCGCATATTGGCCGTCTGATCGCCTGATCGCTGGAACGGTGCGTGTACGCGTGCGCGCCCCCTTTCTGCGCGACGGTAGATAATGACAAATGCCATGCGGAGCTTGATCTAAGGCGACATTCTCGAGGCGACCGATTAGCTGGCTCCGAACGGGAAGGTCACTCTACTGATACACACGCAGTGTGTGTGTGTGTGTTTGTGTGTGCTTTAATACGCCTTGCCGTTTGTCCATCAGAATTAAGACAAGAAAAGGTAGCGCAAGATGACGCGTAAACGTGTGGAAGCTGGGTGTCGTTTTAAAGCGAACAAAAACATTAATATTCTTTACTTATTTTGTGCTTGTATTTTCTCGTTCCTTTCATCTTGGATAGCTTATAGATAGCCATTCCCCGCGCCGGTCCATTGATGAACGCGCAACGTGTTTTTGAAGCTGCGGAGAACTCCTCCAATAATGGTTTGCACGTGGTTGCAACACGATCCGTTCTTAGCTGGGGGGGAAACGGTTTGGAAGGAAGTAGCAGGCCGAGGGGATCGCAGGTCTATTTCGGTGCGTAGGTCATTATCGTTAGCGGGCGGATGTTCATTAAAAAGTACTCTAGATCGGGGACTGGGCGGTGGAGATGCTTCTCGGGCTAACAACAAAGCAGCACGTGGAGCCCGCACCGTCTTCCCAGCGACCTGACGTAGTACCCGTTGTGTGTGTGTGTGCGAAAAAGAACCGGACAATTGATATAACCCCCGCATCGATATCGGTAATGAGCTAGCCAAAGTGCAAACGCACCCAAAGTCCGTTCGCTAATTACGAGGCCATTAATTAAAACACCTTCAACTGTGGGCCCTGTGGGCAGGAGTGAACGATGTGTTGGGGGAGATTTTTGCGCATAGTTTATCATAACTCAGGACTTCCCACTCTCCAAAAGGGGGTTCTACTACTAGCCGCCTTTACGGGGAGTTTGTGGGGTTAAAGGTTAGATTGAGCGTGTTGCCTGTGAGTTACTTCTGTGATTGGTGCGGCGTGTTGTCATGCGTTCCCGGGCAAAGTGCACATGCCGACACTCACCAACGCAATTGGAATGCAGTTTGCAACGGAACCGATTGAACCGGAGCAAGCCACCCGTCATTAGTGATCGAAAGCTAATTTGATGATTGTGCACTGCGGTTTTCCGCGTGCTGTTCCTGCGTTGCGTGCACGCCGCTTTGATCGCAGCCGGAAGTTCTAGCCCTCCGATGGACATGCGCACTCGCGGACCGTCACCCACTGCGCACTTCTTGGAAGAAAACGCTCAAATCAAGTGTGTAACGCTCACTGTAATTGCCTGTACATACATACACGCCTGAGTCGCCAACTTAGATAGACGCCACGAACACGTGAGCTGGCTCGCGATTGTTTGTTCCCTTTGTTTTGGTTTGTTTCACTTCCATTACTATTACAAGTAAATGCAGCGGGTTGGTTTCGTTTGTTCACCCCATGCTGGAAGCTGGTTTCCCGGCCCGGTTTGCACCACCGCTGGAAGAAGTGAAAGTAAAATAGTCCCGGTGGTTCGCCCTCTCAAGTCCATGGCCGTTCATGGTCAACAGTCAGGTTCGCTTGTTTTGTGAGCGTTTCTGGATCTATTGGGATTGGGACGGGTGCTTTTTTGTTTGTTTTGTTCCCGCTATCTTGCTTCCTGGCGAAGGGCAACAAAAAGGTGGCGTGACAGCAATATACTCATTCCCACTTAACAGTGAGTTGTTGAGTTTTTGCGAGCGCTACCTGTTTTATTGCACATCGTTTTATTGCGCATATTCCAGAATCTTGAAGATCTTTCGAGCGCCTGGAGCATCAATATGTTCTTTTCCTATTATCGCGGAAGAGCCCCTAATATGGAAATTGGTTTTTTGTTGCTATTGTGATGATGTGACTTTTTGTGGTGTAATTGAGATATGTTTTTGTGAGCATTTTCGGAATGACTCACAAGGAAGATCTTTAGTTTGATGTATGGCTCACTGGAATGGATGATCAGCATGTTGATGCCCTTTATTATGGAATGTTGAAATGGTGCGAATATATTTACAAAACAATCATAAAACTCAGCTGGTTTTGTTTCTGACTTCGCTAGTCGTTACTTCCTGGATTGTTAAGAATGATGAAGTGAATGCCGGCTGAGTAGAGTGGTCTCATAAAAGTTGAAACGGTTCCTACTACGTCCGATTCTCATCTTAATGTATATGTAAAAGTTATAAATATTACCTTACATATTTACAGAGTGTATATGTAGATGAGGTTTGATACGATGTTAGTGATAACAGTCCATCTTTGCATGGTATATCAAAACCTATACTTTTCTTATCATATTTAAGTAGATTATGGATATGGTAATTCTTCAAATGTTTATGGTTATTGACGGCCACAGGAATATCATTAGGATTGCTTCAGAATGCTCTTCAGTGTTTCCGCTGTGATTAGATATACAGTAGGTGACAGCTAACTGAGAGGATGATTTTGTTTGAAAAAATGCACATTTGCTATGAATGTCTCTTCGTAAGATTCCAGATGAGTAATGTTTTCACATTTATGTGTACTTTTAACTGAGAATCACTCCAGTTAGCGAACTTCCAGTTAAAAAGCTCTGCAGTAAAAAACATACAGTTAGCGGTCACATACTGTAGTTTGTATGGCAAAAATGAGATTTTTTATGTATTAATAAAATACACATATTGTAGGACAATTGGACAGCGAGGATGCTGACAGTGAGGATGATCAATGTGCGTATATAGCAGTCGGTGCACCACTCACCGATTACATCTAACACATACTAAAAGTCGAAGTTGTATGCTCCAAACGATAGGTAAATAGATAAATGTCCCCTGCTTGGATATCCAATCAACTACGGTAAAATCCTTTTATTTAATTAAAACCGTTTAACAGTTATCCTTATTAATATAAATTTTTGTTTGCTTTTTAAACATACATAGCATATCAAATATCTTATAGCAATGATGCTCAGTTCGAACGAAAAATTAACAGAGACATGTATTCTGAGGATAGTGTGGTGTGCTTTCTGGATCATTGGTACAACGTTACTAGCACGTTGCAGCAGAGTTTACACGATAGAAACATAATGAAGATAACTTCATACTACAATTCACTGGAATAAAATACAAGATAAATCGTAATACGAGTGCAACATGACATAAACTGCAAATGCCATTAAATGATCACAAAAACATGCTTTGACCACTCCAGAAGCAAAACGTCCAAAAAAGCGTTGTGCGCAGTTGAGTTCAAGATAATGGATTCGTGGGATAAACATCGTGGAACATGCTATACGATCTTTCCCTCACTTTGAGCATTGACTAGAACGTTAAACATAACCTGGATCTACGCATCATTCTCCTGCTGCCCAAAATTGCCGCAAACAAACCACGCACAGGGAACATTACCGGGATGACCCTCGGGGAGGGAAACGAGCGCTTGCACGATCATCCAGGAAAAAACAAAACATCAGTTTTTGCAGACACCCGGCAGTCCACCGTGGCAGCCCAACCAGATAGACCGGTTTTGGGTTTATTTTTCGGGATGACAGACTGTAGAATGGCAAAACATGAACGGTACGAAAACAACCCGGGTACCAGTGGAAATAGCACAGTTTTTGCACAAATATCGCTTTCTTGAGGGATGGAAGGAAATGCTCGGTGCTGGAAAGATGAGAATGCGTCCGTTCACCTAATAAACGATCGAGTTGTTTTGATCGGACCGAAATGAGATGTAGAGATGATGTAGGCTTACTCATCACGTTTGTTATTGTTACGGAATTCTTGTTTTGGTGATCTAACAGCCGTTGCAGATAAAGTTTGTTTACGTTATTGGATGTTTCTAAGGTACCACCATTGTTTTTCGAGTCAAATGTAAATAAATTTGCCCTGTTTAAAATATTTACTTACCTTTAACTAATTTATGTTTAAAAAAATAGTGCAATTAAGTCGCGAAAGAGCAATAAAAATGATTAGTTGTCAATATATTACGATTGTTTCGTTTATCTTTTTATGTTTGCAATCAATTTTCTGGAAATGGAATGTACTTCACGTTCAATTTACCAATTTGCGCACAAAAAATTGTGCTATGAATATGGATTTTTATGAAAATTCTGACAAAAAACTTAGATTTCCTCAAAAAACTAGAAGTATTTAAGGTAAAAAATTGTGTCTAAAGATGCAACATTAAGCGCCACGGACTGTATCTGCCACTGAAACATGATAGGGCTTAATTGCAAACGATCGTGCCATGTCGTTCGTGGTTAAATTCCACCCATTTTTAGGCTTTCAAGTGTGTTATTGAGTGTAGAATTCAAGTATCACAAACACTTTGAACAACACTCCTACTGTGTAATGTAGAAAAGACCAATCCAAACACCGCAAAACCTAAAACCTGAGAAAGGATCCAGCTGTGGCGAGTGAGCACAGCGTCCCGAGCGTCCGTTTCCCGGGTGCGGCATTCTGTGCATTCGATCGAACGTGTGCGAAAGCACTGGGCCTCGTGCAAGTTCTCGGCGGGGGAAGGGCTTTTGCTACACGCGGCGTACGCTGCAAGGAGCTCCCTCAAAGACCCGGTCGAAGAAATCGCGAGGGCGAGTGCGCGCGCGCACACGCTTGCTCGTTCGCGCGCGCCGCATTTGTTCAGCAGGTCAGCTGTCGATCGGAACTGGCGCGGTTGCTCAGTTCTCGCGTAAACTCAAACCGGACGAGACGTGTCCGTTGGCAAGACCTCGTGGTCTGGGTCGTTTTCGTGTGTACGAAGGCGTTGACGTTGTTGTTGCCACACTCTCAGTGTTGGGAATCCAAACGGGACACATTCCGCCCAAGCAGCAAGGTAATGCAGCACATCCTCCCGTCCGTCCGAAAACAAGCGTGAGAGAGGGTGTGTGTGTGCATGAGTGGAAGAGATTAAGATGCAAAGTGAGCGATGCATCTCGCCCCGCGTGTGTGATCGCGCAAAATTTGTGCCGTATTTTTAGTTGCACCGGTTGTTGTGCACCACAATTCCAAACACGATGTCGTCGTGTTTTCGGTGTGTTCGGCCGCGATCGCAGAGCAATTCGGTGATGATGATGATGTGCCGCGCCACGATCGCGCCAGTGTTGTTCGCTTTAAGTGTTAGAGTCGCGGTGGCGACCCCACGGTGGCCACGAAATGAAACAATTTTGCCTAATTGAATTAGGACGGTGAACGTTTAAGGGTTGCGACACCGCGAGATATCAGAACCGAGGCTGCAGTGACTGGGAAGGAAGTGGACTGGATGTGGCGATGTGGTGTGTGTGTGTGTGGTACACTGGAACGTGGGACAGAAATCGACATCTTCCGCCGATCTTGTTGATGTTGATGTGTATGCGGTCTTATTTAGGCAAAAGTGGAGCTTTGACGATGATTCAGGTTGTTGTTTTGGACGAACTTCTATTTTTGAGAGAGAGAGAGAGAGAGATAGAGAGAGATCATCATGATCGTCGATCCTCCAGCACTACCGACTACGTGCAAGATGTCTTTAAATAACTGCGAATCATCAACACGCTATGACCTAGATTGATAGGGAAGTTCCCCAAACGAAACCGGGACACACTGCAACCGGTGCAATCGTTGCAGTGAGTGCTGGTCAACCAACACCATCTCCAGCACCGCCAGCACCGTCGTGATAGGGCTGACGCACTCTTGAGAACAATCCACAGCTGTTCCATGGCTCCCCACACTGCCACTTATCAATCGAACGGGCGGAAGATGCCCGTATCGCACCCTTTCTCCCTCTTGCTCCCTTCCTTCACGCACATGCCCTGGGCACGTAGCACGCGAGTGCCCTATTGGACCGGCCGACGCTTTCTTGGGAACCTTCCAGAATGACAGTGAATAATTAATTAGAGCAATCGTCTCGGCAATCGTTTTGAAGCACAACACCACTATTGATTGTGTGCGGCACGTTGGCGATGCAAGAGTGGCATTGTGACCCCGTTCCGGGAATCGCGCGCCTACCAGGCCGCCGGGTTGATAACCGACACCGTCTAACTGCATGCGTTCTGATGCGTAGACCTACCCCAACACCGGGCCGGGGGTGCAGTTATCGCACAATCGGTGGGGATTTTCTATGCCGGAAGTTCTTAGTGCACTCTGGCAAGCATCTCCAAGCTTCTCGAGCGTTCGATTCTAGCCTGGCTTATCGCCGCCTTTGGATGCACCGAGCACCGACAGTGACCTTGGCGAAATCTGAGATCCCTAAGGACAGGGCCTTGGGATAAGCGTAGACGCCGAATCAAACACACAAACGCTAAGCGTTTAAGCTTTCTCGTTCGCGCGAAATCGTCCACCGAAACCTAGCGAGACGTTCTGACCTAGAATTGCTGCGCTTGTTGCTAATTAGATTAGATTGCGGCGCTTTCGTGGAAGTGTCGAAATTTTCGGAGTGCTCGAGGACGTTGTTGTGGTGATTCACGCCTCGCTAGCGCCTCACGAGGCTGTTCGATTACAGACAAGGTCGTGGCGTGGTTTTTGCTGGGTTGGGGAGAGAGAGAGAGAGGTGGGGCTATCGCATGGTGCAGGCTTTGGTTCGCGTAAGGCCTGCTAGTCATCGTTGTGATCGATGATGAAATAGCGAAAATGTATTGTTGAGGTATGGCTTTTTCGTAGCCAGAGAAGGGAACACAAACGTGTCAGGAGGAAAGGGCAATCCATATCAGAACCGTTTGTGTGCTTTGTAAGTGAACTCGACTCCTAAAGGGAACGGTCGTGGAAGTTTGAAGCGTATAAGTGAGATCAACCAGGAAGAAACAATATTAATCAAGCGTTAATATCAGTTATCAGCCAAACGATAAATGACATTCGTTAGAGCGCTGTATTGATGCGACCCTACGAGTAGCAAAACGGTGGTCATCGCATCTAATCAAAACAACACTCACACGTAAACCACCCAGACCCAGCGAGAAGATTGCGACTCATCGCTACGATCACCTTCGATCACCTCGGCAACATTCTTCCTCGCGTTGCGTTGCCCATCTAGCCGATCGTAGGTTCTCACGCAAAACCCTTCGTACAAGTTACTACCCGAAAAGTGTTTTACCTTGGACGGATCGGCTGTCCGGGCACCGTCCGTCGGAGTCAAACTAGATTGGCTGTTAAGCTGCCTGGGTTGCTTCCTGTTCTCGGCAACCCACCGACTGTGCCTTAACACACGGCTTATTGCCTTCCGATTACTGTTCTCGGTGGTATCATTCGTGAGCAAAGGTTAGCGTTTTGCGCCAGTAGAACATGCGGAACACGCGGGGTTTGCTGGTGGTGGACGTTGAGTAGGCTCCAGCACGGGTTGCGTTGGAAATGATTTCCGCATTCGCGTGTCTACCGCGTGCCTATGTTTAGCCACGGATGTGAATGACGCCGTTTAGGCGCATCCAACTGTGATAAGGCTTTTCGGTTGTTATGTTGTGGAAATTGATAGCGGTTGTTGTTGTTTTATTGATGTTGATCCATTCTGTTTTCTAACATCGAAACCCAATTCCGGACTTTTAATTCTACCTCGTTTTATGCGTAAATAACGCAACGCAACCAGTGACGCCAAGCAGCTGGATCGGGTCGGTGGAGCCGGTTTCCGGCTACTAAGATATTATTAGTGCGCAATTGGCTCGGGCGTTAGGGGCAAGTCTAACTTACAAATCGGGAGGGGTGTCCAGGTTTGGCCTAGCGACAACTACGCGCACCGGTAATGAACCGATTCGATCGGCTCCCTGCTTGCCACGGGATGGGCATCTCGGGCAGGCATTGGGAAGCGAAGTGGTCCGGTTTTTACGTAGCAATAAAAAAAAAGCGTCTCCATCTCCACCTGATCATGGATTGCTGCTGAATGCAGGTTGGGTCGAGCTTGCTCTGAAGTCTGAATAAGTAGAACCAGTTCCTCACCAGGCGGTGCGGCGGTATTTCGCGCCCCTTCACACACGGTAGCTCTCGCGCGTAATGGATGCAGCATGGTGATATTTTTTATTTCTTCTGTCACTAACGTCATGTCACCCAGCCTACTGGGTAATCTAATCTGGAGCCTGGTTGTTAGGCAGGGTCTCGACGTATCTGTTTACCGGTGACTTCCAACCTCTGCAGTGCAATAATGCCTCTCCCAGGAGAACCTTTCGCACGGGCACTAACTGACTAAACTAAGCTGTATTTTTTTGGTGTTTTCCCTCCTCAATTTACAGCAAATACGCAGCAGTATTCGTAATGAACATTCCGTCCAGCAGCAGTAAGACTTATCGGTGTAACGTTTTGACACAGTGCGCTGCAGCGACTCGCCTCAGGTGATCGGCTCGAATGTGATAGTGCGGCGTGATCAGTGTGATAGCACAACATTCCGAATTTGTGGTAAACTTTCAAAGTGCATTTGTGGCCAGTAGTTTGTGTCAGCGTATTAATACGCGATCATTGTGAACTGTGACAGCACCATATACGTGTGTCGGCGTCAACCCTGTCCCAACCGGAGCTGCAGCCGAGTTGCACCAACTTCAATCGCAATGGATGTCACCTTTGACAACATCACCTATACGGTATCTACCGGTAAACGGGGTAAGTGTTTGTTTTTTTTTCGCTCCTACGTTTTAATTGAGGACAAAAGTCCATGGGTGAGGTTGGTTCTTATGTTCACGAGACATTGGTGTTTGTTTTTTCGTGATACGTTTCGTGCCGTTTGTGTTAGTTGATTTTGATCGTGTTTTTTTCCTGGTGCTGTTGGCAAGTTTTAACGTTATTTGAACCAAGACATACTTCTTCATTTTCGTCGTACGGTGAACCTGGTTTAAACACACACATACACACACACAGCTTGGCCGAACGATTAATTAGCTTAAGTGGTTCTAAAGGTGACCGAGGTCAATGCGATCGTTTGCTGCGCTGTTTTCGGTTACATGAGGATACACATTTTAAGAAAGAAGATAAAAAAGTAGAAGAGGTTTTTGTGTGTTGTGTTTTTTTCTTCTTCTTTCTTTCGGAACTATTTGGAATGAGGGAAAAAGGGGCTCAAGTACCTGTTTGCTTATCAGATGACATTCGTGCCAGCCCGGCCTCTGGTTAATGGGTGGTGGTGCTTGTGCGAGTTGTTTTTGGCAAAACCTAAGCACTGATCACTTCAGCAAGCGCTGGCAAGCTTGGTCGTTTGTGAAAATGAGGTCATCTTCTGCCGGCAAAACCGCGAAACGGATGTGATCAAGTAGGAAGATCATGGGCAAATAGAAAAGCTAGGCAATTAATTTCAGCCTCGCAAGGATGGATGTAACGATCGGCGCATGCGTTTGATTGAGTGTGTTGGTCAAACGATTAAGAAGAGTTCGAGGGAATTCCCCTGAGGTAAAACCGGTTCTGTGCTAAGGTAGAGCAAATGATTAAAATTGCAAAAAATGTTACCAATTGTTCACAAAAAAGCATTAGAAGACGATCAGCATTTGAAAAAACTGTTTGAAGGAAAAGGATACGAAAAATTAGCGATTAATTAAAAGACCTTAAAAAAACCTCAGAGAGTTATAAATCATTCTAACCTTCCACAATACTCTCGCCTTCTCGTTGTGTAGGATTTTTAGCGCGTTGATTGATAGGCTGTCCAAGAAACATTTCCCACAGCTCTGGGCAGTAAACATCCATCTGCGTTCGCTAAAAATTCCAACCACCAAACAAATCCGATCGTTTCGCAAGCCAGTTCCACTTCCGCCGGCACTCGATCTCGACACGCTGATCGCGGCTGGGTGGGCGAGGTTTCACAAATTAAGCTTTTCCCATCGGCCCCATGCCGGTTAAAACCCACCGAGGTTCTTCTTGGCTGCCAGCCAAGCACATCCAAGTAGCTGGCGGATGACCTTGACGTTTGACGAGCTTGAACGATAGTGCAGCCGCGCTTGCTTTGAGATTAAATACATTTCCAGCAACGCTTGGCTGGCTTTGGATGGGTAGGGTTAACCCTCTCCCTGCCGAACGACAGTGTGCTAACTTTGAATGAAACTTCAACCCGCTTTAGTGACGCTAGCTTTTCCATCGAGATGCATTCAGTGGACTAGTGAGAGTATAGTGCAGCGATCACCGATCAGAGCGTGAGTCAGAGCGGAGGTGTGTGTGTGGTAACTTGAACTTGAAAATGACTCCAAGCATTATGAAAGCGTGGTTGAAGAAAATAACAACAACAAATAAAATAAAAAAAATGCGTCCACCCCACTTCTCCGCCAGCACGTGCTCGGTCGGTCGGTAGGCATGGCCGTTAACCGATCAACCACCTTGCCCGGGGCGTCTGCTAGCGATCGTGCCCGCTCGCTCGCCATTGTGCTCGGGATGGCCTCGCGAGCCATTTCAAAGTCAAGGCAACCCTACCCAGTCGCCCCGTTCCAGCGGACCGGCGCTAATGCGGTCGGAATCCGGACGCCGCTGGGCCTTTGCATTGGCTGGTGGTGATGAAGTTTGACAGGTTGGTTGACTGGTTCGCTGAGAGGCTAATGACTGGTTCGCCGGCGCAGATCGATTGGTTACGTGTGTGTGTGTTTTTTTGGCGGTTGCGTACGTAACGGGTTCTTACCGCGCCGCCAGGACGGGAAATGGATTAAAAAATGCCAATCAGACCGCAATCGAGCGCTTGTTTTTTGGTGGCAATTTTTGGCGGAATGAGAAAGGTTGTTTGGGACAGTTTTTATGCAAACAGGGGAGGGATTTTGGCTATTTGTTGCGGCTTTGCAATTAGTGGCTCATATCACACCCTTGTACCAAACCAGATAGAGGATTTAGAGGTGTTTTGTCCAACCGGCAACAAGTTTTAATTGCAAGCTTTTTGCAGTATGATTCATAGGGCAATCAGAGAAGTAGCTTAAGAGTGGCTTAAGTAGCATCTGTATTGCTTGAGCTGTTTGAGAAAAGTTGTTAACCTTTTCTAACATTGCTTCAGAAAAGTTGTTAATATGACAAGAGAGGTTACAGTTGGAATAATTAGCATAAAAAATAGAACTGAAAAATAAAAATGTTTTCTGTGTTTAGTTTTCTTAAAATAACCTTAAATATGAACATAATAATAAGACTGCTTGTTGTGGTGTTTTGTTGTTCTAATAGTGCTACTTTTATCAATTTCTTATCGCAAAGAAGACGCCAAAAAGCATTCAGCAGTTTTGAGACATGAAACTGAATGCACGCTTTCCTTAATATTAACGTTATTCGTTGTTTGGTTTTAAATTGTTTTTTTTTTTGTTTCCAAACAAAGTCAATATTTTATATTATTCAAATAGTATAGTGCATATTTTGAAAAATGAAATTAAATAAGTCTTTCAAACAATCAACAATGCCCAGAAGGTCAAATGTGAAATGCAAAGAATGAAATTAATTTAAAAATATACACTTCTTAATTTTGTATAAAGAGCATCGTGATTTTATAGTTTAAGCTGCTTTTGAACATTCTTTAACTGCAACTAAACATTTTTACGTCCAACTGAAATACTTATGCCTATCTGAACTTTGTTACAAAACAGTAAAAATCCCTAAGTTGATCCGTTTGCTTCATGGAGTTAAGCCTTATGTTTATGCTGTCATTTACAAAAACAGTTGAAATTTTAATTAAATTTCACAAAATTGACGATAATGATTGTTGAGACAATGAACAAAGTTCAGAAAAGCATCAGTATTTGAGTTGGAGGTCAAATGTTGACTTATAGTTGAACAATATTCAAAAGCACCTGCACATTGTTTACTTGGGCTGGGAAACGGTGGATTAAAAATAACGAAAAACTACCATAAACATAGTCACAAATAATCCAAAAACAATCAGTTCAACAGAATAAACAAAACTTAAATTATGATCAATAAAAAAATCTCCGAAAAGTGCAACATATAATTATAACATAACATCTGATCACTTCCGATTAAATGTGAACTAAAATGATTATCAATTTCCTCACTATAAGTTCATCGTAGAATAAAGTAAAACTTCCTAACCAAAATTAGTCACCTACAGCTTGTACCTCATTTCGTTCATTCTTTTTAACCTAAAGACAAACGTTTCAACACTCCCCTCGAAGCAATGGGGGTGATATTCATTCTACCCCCAGACGCACACACACAGTTCTAGTACACCCCCATTCTTGCGGGCATTGCGAATGCCCCGTTTACCGTTTGCGGGTATGCAGGTGAAGGATGCGCACTCCTATGCGCACAGTGCCGTTTGGCAATGTCCCAGATAGAAGGTGCACCGTGGAGACCTGAGCGCCCGCCTGCCACTCGCTCCAGCCGAAGTCAATCGAATTAATCTCGCAACGTTTGCAACGCTTACCGCTCATGCTGCAACAGCCGGATCGCCGGAATTGCTGCAATTCTCATGCACTGCACTGCAATGGGGCGCGGTAATGGGGCGCCATTTCTTCACCGCCACCGGCGCTCTGATCACCACCACGCGCCGATTGGCTGGACCGTGGCGTCGTCTAATTCACTTAGACTTGACCGAATAAGCGAGGTGAGCACAGGCGTAGCAAGCGCAAGGCTGCGTGCCTTTTCGCCGATCCAATTGGCAAGCTGCCGCCGACTGTGTGTGACCTTAGGGTCAAGGTGGATGGGCAGCCCTCCCCAACGGCTGCGGGGCGGGTTAGGTTCGGGTGTTTATGAGTGCTCTGCGATGCACGATGCCGCCTAGAACCGATTTTGGAAGCAATTATGACAAGCGGATCACACTGGATAGGTGTGATTTGGTTTCTTTTGGACTTCGCCCTTTTTGCTCCTAAACGAGCATCGCTCAGGCATGCTCCGGAGCTAAATACAGTCCATTTAAAGTATTCTACAGAAGAAAGATTAGAAAAAAAACACGACAGCATTTCAAATCAAATTTGGCAAGGTAGTTCGGTTGACAGTTTAACCTTACCCCTGTGACAGAGTTGCTGACAGCCGCCTGGCTACTATTTGTGTCTTATTTTGAGCTCCTTGACACCTCGAAAATATTACCTCTCGTCGAGTGTGAACAGCTTCTAGGCGAACGATCGAACCACAGATAGGTCACAGATTTATTATCGAGCAGGTGCTGATTGTTGCTATCGGCCCATTTGGCATTCTTCCGGCTGGGGTGTGAAGGAACGGCCTGTGCCGGCAGGTTTGTGATGTTTCGAGACGCATAAATTCGCGGTACGGTATACCTTGGCATTCCTGTACATAGCAGTCAGCGGCAGGCAAAAACAAAACACAACATTCCAGTAGAATTATTAGCGTACAAACAGACGAAAAAAAAAAAAACAATCAAATTTGAGAAGCCAGGGCTTCACTTTCCATGCCAATGACACAGCCAAACAAGCGCACGCAACCGTTTCGGGAGTGACGCAAAACCGATGCGAGGGTTAATGTTTACAAAGCGCACATACACACACGCACTTGACTGTTTGGCTGCTGTTGCTCCAGGATTTCTTCGGTACCCGCGCGAAGAAGCGTGCGGAGATCACGGGCCAAGAATGATAGAGTAAATATTTGCTCTCAAAATACATGGTGGTTTGTTTGGGTGCTTTTTTATATACCCCCGTTTTTATACGTGGGGTTTATTGCTTCAACCCGTTGCTTGCCGTGTTTCTGCATGTAACGACAATTGAAACCGCGTCTGTACAGCGGTCTTCAGCGACCGCCCACGACCCTTGCGCACTCTGGAACATTCTTCCGGAAGTGCGATCGGTCGCGATCGTTGTGAAATTTGATTGCCTATGTTTCGGGACGATTCTTGATGGTTTATCCTGCACGGCACGGTTTAAGGTCGCGGCATTTGCAAACCCAAGCGGTTGTTCTAGCGGAATCATCCTCCCTCCGCATTCGGGGACGTACCGAAACTCGATGCATGAGTCATGTCGAGTCGGGTGTTGTTGGGTGCCCCTCGGTCCTCCCGGGTGTGGTGCCGGGTCAATATTTGACAATCATTCGCTGACATTTGACGATGTCAACAAGCGGGAGGTGGTCGTCGGCTTCGGTCTCGCGATTGTTTGGCCCGGGAGAGAAGCTGGGAAGCTTTTTATTTCCAGGTTCTAGTGGTGCTTGAGAGCTTCTGATTTTGCGTCCTTCCTTTTCCCCCAACAGTTGCAGCGTTTTTATCGATTGTTCTTTTTTCGGTTTGTCGTGGAACTCTCTCTTTATAGCGGATTTAGTCGACGCAGAGGAGGTAGAAAGCGAGACAGAGATTCAGTAGCAAATCGTTCACAATATCCAATTAAGGGCCAAGCAAGTATCTTTTGTTACGTTTGCTTCTCTGACTGAGCTTCACTAAGGTGCGGACTTGATGGTCATGGTCAATACACTGTGCTCCAAAATTATAGTTTCACCTAAATGCTGTTTGAGTTGAATTGTCAATGCTGGTTCGTTATCAGAGTTTAGAAAATTGTGCTCTGTTTTTGTTAGAACTAATATTGTTTATATTTATTGTAAACTCCAGGTGTAGATTATATTTTTTTCATTCTTATCTTTTGTACTTTTAAATGTCATAAATATTTTTAAAATTTGAGAATTGAGACACGCGCGCGTACAGTAGACTCGGCGTGCGGAACTTGGTAGATTGGTGTTGATGGGGCTAATAACACGTCATACCGTTATGCTTTTGTTAAACTCTCAAAGAACTACTCGTTATTTGTAGCTATATCAAATTATCGCAAGATAGCTCGAACATCTCAATCCTTTGTAGGCGTCAGAGGTGGGTCATCATCATCATTATCATCAATTGTTGAAATAGGCAATTAGCTGTACTTACGTGTAATATAATTTAAATATAATGGAAATCAATCTATAAAAGTCATCACCAAACTCAAAATCTGAACTTATGCATATCCAGGTGTTGGAAACTCGTGAGTGACCAACAATCTGCCAGGTCACAGCGCGAGAGAAGAAATGGAAAGATGAAGAAAGATTGAGAGGGAAGTCAAGCGAGCGAGAGGAAAGAGAGGGAAAACGATAAGTTTGGCGATAAAAGGGCAGGATGTGCCTGCCCTCGCCCGTTTAGTTGAAAACGGAAATCTGTAACAGTGGACTAATTTTTTGATTCACCATCAGCACAATAAAAAATAAGTGTTATCTAAAAAAAATCCACACCGTTTTCAACACCAGGATAAAGCTACTTTTTTAATGCAGGAGGAACCATAACAACTATTTACAGAATATGCAGATAGGTTCAATTGAGTCTGCTAGTTACAGAATATAGGATAGGTCGCTGTGTAATGTCAACCTAAACTATCTGATCATGCATTAAATAAGACAAACCTTCGTGCGTGATACGGTGTCGAGGTCATTCTGTAGTGTTCTATGAGTATCATTAAATCAAATGAAATATGTAAATTAAAGTACTGATAGATTAAACATTCTATTCGTTTTAAAATGTCGTTTGGGTAGAATTTCTCCTGAACACAACAAATGGGATAATGATTTGAGAAATGAAAATGTTGTATGTTAAGTGATGTCTGTGATGGGGTCATAACCGTAATGGAAATTTTGTGTGGAATATTGGTTTGAGAGGTCTGAGAATGTTTAAAATAGCATGATACCAAACAAGAAGCTCAATGATGCACACAATACATTTTTAAATTATTTATTTATTTTTGTTTGATTTATATAGTTTTATAAAGTGCTATAGTTATAAACACTAGGTGAGTCTATTATTTTGTGCCTCACTGTACACTCTCTTTCTTTAAAAGCAATTGAAATTTGACCATTTGTTCGTCCTCTGCACTCTCCTGCACACTCTGTAATGGAATTAATTATTCGATTTCAAACTATTTCGGGCGAGTGTTTGTCATCCCGATCATCCAAACAAACTTAAAGTCGATTGTTCTTCTACTGGAAAATCGCCTTAACGGCTCCTCGGTACAGCTTTAGCTCGTTTTGGCCGGTGGAAGAGAGCTGCCGTCGTGCCATGACGTGATGGCATTTGAAGGCATGTTAACAGCGAAGCATTTCTCAACCTACGCCCTCGCCGTCGGGTGGTATGCGCCAAAGGACAACGACTCATTTCCCGGTACGTCGGCAGTGGCGAAATTTGAAGGAATTTATCGTATGTTGTTAACATCTTCAGAGACAGCTATCTGTCGGCACATGCAGCATAAAGAAGCAAAAGGAAAGAAGTACATTCCCAGTTGGAGGTATTGGTATTTTTGGCTGCGTGACAGGAATTCCACGTGGAGCAAGCATAACGTGACAATGCACAGCGGTCCTCCGGTTTTGGTTTAGGCCAGCGTTACCTTGACATATTTACAGCCCCCCCCCCCCCCCCCCCCCCAAACGCCGCACGCGTCAAACGTGACGAATAATAATGTCCCTTCGTCAAAGCGAAAGTGTTTAAGCTGAAGAAGATGACTTCTTTGTAATGAACGTTGTCAATAAGCAATTGCTCCAAAGAGGGGAAAAACACAGTGGAGAGGTTAATTTTGTGGGTAGTTTATGTTTATTGTTTTATGGTTTCTTCTGTGCTTTAACCACAAAAACCGCTTGAAAACAAACTACACCATCATTCACTTTTGCGCCTGCCATGCCGCTTAACACTGTTGTTGTTACCACTGCATGCTCGTAAAATGTTCCGTCACACGTGGTGCCTTGGTGCATTTTTTTACATTTTACGCTTCACACTAACGGAAATAGTTTTGCGCAAAAAAAAAAAAAACATCATTCTATCGATTTCGGTCACGTTTTCACACGGTTTCTCATTTTGCGATTAATAGCTTCCCGCTTTTTGCCCTCCTCATGGTCTACTGCGATGCCCAACCCACCGCCGAGGTGGAACTGAAAGTGGAGCCTTTAAAGCGTTTCAATCAAGCGTCCAGCGGGCGTTTAGTTAGCGTGCTTGGGTTGATGCAGGCCTGTCCGTAGATCGATCGAGCATGTTCGCAGTCCGCGAGCAGGCCTCATCCAGTGCCATAATTAAACTGAACGCTGTTTGTCCCCGGCTGTGCTTCCCAAAAACAAAACGTGTATCAACTATCAAAACCGGGGCGTGTGTGGCAGTGATGACAGATTGAAGATGTGAACACCGGACACCCCCGATAGTGGGGACGGCCGATGATACTGAGCTCGATTTTAATGGGCACGCTTGTGCGATGCTGTTCCGGTATTCCGGATATTAGCGGTGGCTGAGCGATGACATTCCGAGATGCACGATGGCACGCATATGTGTATAAATAGCAAATATTCACGGTATGCTGTATGGTATTTCGTTCCGCTTGGTCAATGCAGGTGCAACGGTGCTAGCTGCTTAAAAAAAAACAATAGGGCAACGCTTTTGGGTAGCGGCTGTGTGCTGCTTAGTATCGTCGTAGCCTACTCTGCCGATGAGTACACACCGTGTCTGTGGATTGCTGTCAGTGAGGTTTAGTGCATCATGAAGAGCTTGACTGCTGCAGCTACGTTGCTTAGCAGCGCTTTGGTGCTGCTGGTGCTGTGTCAAGTGAGTGTTGCCGTGTGCTGTTTTAGCCCCCCCAAAATCCTATAAACCCTCTGCCTGTTTAGGAAACGGACGCTCTTTCCGTGCGGCCACGCCGCGACCTGGTGGAGACGGGCAAGGCAGTGATTCTGCAGGGTGTCTCCAAGCTGAAGGACGCGCTCGACCATGGTGTGAACGTGAAATCGGAAGGGAAGCGCTCTATCGGTCAGTTGTGTGTGCAGACGCGTGCTCCCAACCTGTGGCAGTGTTCTAGGTAGCTCAATTGACCCTTTTGCTCCTTCCCTGCTAGATATATTTGGCTTCAAGTTCGGCGGTGGGTCCAGCGTGAACACCGGCTTCGGTGACGCGGCCAACGAGGACGCGTCCGCGAACGAGGATGATCTGGTGCGCCGTCGCCGGGCACTGGATGTGCTGGGGGCAACGTACGCGTACGTTAGCCTGCTGCCCCAGTCACCGCACGGCACGAACGTGAACATCGTGAAGGTGAGCTCGGTCTCGAACGTGAACAACTTCGGGGAGCTGCCGGCAGCCGAAACGGCCACGACTGTGGCCGCACCCGTGGCCGAGCGACGACGCAAGCGTTCCCCGGATATGGTGCAGTTGGCTGCTTTCGAAAAGAAATCGCTCTCGGTGGACAGTGAGCTCAGTCCGGACAAGAAGCTGACAACCCACGAGCGGTTAGAATCGGTGCGTGGAGGAAGTCGTACACTGTTGAGGGAGAATGTGGCACGCAACAAGCGCTCGCCTCAATCGGATGGGCAAGAAGAGGGACAAGAGGGGGGACCACCGAAGGGGCCACCACCACGGGGCGGACCCAAGGGTCCAAGGGGTCGCGGGCCACCACCTGGATGTCCACCGCCTGGCGGAGAGGAAGAAACAACCGCGACCACGGCTACGGTGGAGCGCCGGAAGCGGGAAGTTGTTGAGTTGGTGGAAACGGAACGTAACAAGCGATCTCCCAAAGGTGGTCGCGGTAGTGCCTCTTGCCGTGGTGGTGGTGGAGGCGGAGGCGGTCAAGGTACACCTCCCCCAAATGACGAGGTACGCCGGAAGCGAGACACCTCCAACGAAAGCAGCGACTACAGCACTTCGGACGAGTCGGATGAATCGGCAGAGCAGAACAGTGGACGATCGCTCGCGGCTCATCGCAATCGGCGCCAGGCACTCGGTGGTGGCGAGATGTCGGGAAAAGTGGGCAGCTGGTTCGAGCAGCTGGCAGGGGTGTTCGTCGACACAGTCAAGAAGGTGGTAAACGTGACGAAGAAGACGTTCGGCAAGGGACAAGATGAACCATAAGGAGTGGGTCGCGGTGGGTTGCGCATTGCGTTGCGCTGTTTGTTGTCGTTTCTGTGTCGTTGTTTCGTGGTGTTTTGAATCATGTGAATTGTTTCTATAATTTTAAATTTATTGTTGAATAATAAATTTGAAGAAGTTACAGAATTGAAAAAAATCGGTGGGGTTGCAATTACTTTCAAAATCTAATGTGTCCTTATAGATAGTCAACGAAGAGTTTATTTAAGTCATTTGCGAAATAACTCTTTGCAACGGCTCTCCTTCTCGGTAAATCGTGTATCGAATAATCACTCAGTAAGTTCAAACACTCTAATGCGAAATTATTTTAAAGCGTGATTCAGCTCTTCATGTTGACTTCACTCATCGCTTTCACTCACGGTTCATTAAATCTTGCTGGAGTTTAATAACTTTTTCGTGTGATTTAAATCTCAAAGTATCATTTAACTCTCCTAAACTAGCTGTTAGCTCTTTAGCTCTTTATGACTCTAACAGAATGAGTTAAAAATTCAACTCATAGTTCTAACCTCTGCGAGGTTATTCCCATTCCTATAATCGACAGCGGATCAAGATGGCTCGCTAGATGCTAGACGGTTCCAAACCAGCAATGACTTACGGTACATTATGCTTTGAGCAAGAGGGTTTACAAGAGTTTTGAGCACATTTGCATTTAATTTCAAATCTAGATAAACTTCTTTCGTGGCTGATATCAGCATTTTAGTTGATAGTAGAATATAAGAAACTGAAGAATAGCTTGAAGGTCTATCCCAGAAAAGGATACTGGTCCTCTAGTTCTTTGCCTTTCTCGCGTTAAACGGTGTGCATGGGAAACGTTCTATGTACCGTCTTGAACAACAATATGAATCCTCCATGATTCCATTGGATCGACCTTAATTCCATCCTTGAATTTGATGTTTTTTTTGGATGATTTTAAGAACTCATACTACAAAGAATATAATATAAAAATAATCACGCAGATGTAGAACCTAAATTAGTCTTTATGTGCATGATACCATGTTCCATACATGTAATGGCAATCTACAAATGAGATTGTTAGCGGAAACGCTAGTTAAGCGGCAAAATGTAAATTAATTAGAGCGTGATGGAAGCAAAAGCCTTGCAAACGCCATGAGTAAGGAAAAAAATGTACTACTTGTATGTTGTATGTACGTCCCTTCATAAAGCAGTGACATGCAAAATTGCTCATAGAAGAAACACATCGAAGGTCAGTATTGACAACATTAGTAATTCTAATAAATTTATGATTAACTCACTGTATCTGAATGGATGTAAAGACATTTAGATTCCCGTTAAGCTCATATTGGAGTGATTATTTTAATTTAATGTCTTTTTATCACGAAATACAAGTGAATAAACGCGGCGCATGATTTGCATCTTGGCTCATTTGGAAAACGATCGACCTGTTTATCTATTTATACATCTTCACCTCCGTTCTGTCCGAGCTTCTGTTCGAGTTACCGGCTCACCAGCCATGCCATGGGACGGGGAGGATTTTTGTCCGTGAAGATTTAATTATTCCATGAATAATAATTAACACTTCCCGCAACATCCGTCATTTCGCCTGTCCGCCTCTTCATTGGACTAACGAGACTCCCCGATGGTGGGGGGTGCCAGTGAAAGCAAACATTCGTGTCAAAAATTAGACAACATTACAGTCCCTCCTGTGCCCCGTGGGTTCACATTATGATCAACTTTGTTTGCCAAAGGGGGTGGGGGATGGGAGATTAGTCATCGGACGGACTGACCTATCCACTCACCCGAGGTGCAGGTGTAATGAGACGGACAGCAGTACTATCAATGCATACCTTTGGTTGGCGTTGAAGCTTACACACTGCTCGATTTAATTATCTGTCTGTCTGCTGACGTGTCGCATAGCATTAAAACAAGTGCCACGCGGTCGGTGTGAAGTTCTTCACTGTCAAGTGATTTTATTACGCCATGCGGCAGCTCACTCGTTAATTTACTGCACACGCAAATGCATTGTGCCGTCGTGCGTCGACAGCTCTCGACCTTACATCCCAGATGGTGGCCATGCTTGAGTGTCCCGGTGTGGGGGCCACGGCATGCCATTCGACCTGCGTGCATTCTACACAAGTTAGGCAGTGGCCTGGCAGTGGTCCAGAGGAAGGAGTTCTTCCGGGAGCGAGCCCTCTTCTGCTGTGCGAGCTAATGAGATGAATCCACTCCAACCCAGGCTTTGCCCGTGCAAGTGGAGTAGTGCGAACGATTTGGCGCTAGAATCGCATAGTTGCCACAGTGCTAAGTGGCCCGCGGTTCGCAAGTAATTGTGGGAGAAATGCAAACAAGACGCTGGCGGCTAGCTGACGCAATACGTCATCACTTGCTGACTGTGACTGACCGAGGTTGGGATATTTCCTTGGATATTGGCGGGAGTTGTGGCACGTGTCTGGTTATGATTTTCACAGACAAACACACATAAAAAAGGAATCGATTCCGTTTCGTTCAGGGGTAAGGCTCATTAGCACTGCTTCCTACTCACCACTTGCTCATTAATGTGTTACCCTGGTGCTAGTAGCCAATTAAAGCGATAATCTCATTGTGATGATGGCTATTTCATGGCATTTCCATACCGTGTTCGATTGTTAGGCTGTTTGTTTGTTTGTTTGGTTGTTTGTTTGCTTGTTGGTGCGATACTCATGGCATAACTATCGACGATGAGTTGTATCGAAATGATACGTACCGTAATTGTACCGGTTTTTGTGTGTATGATCGGATAATTTCCTTCCACGGTGATTTTCCCAACACAATGTTGCAGCTCGTTAAGGTGCAGTTTAGAGGGTTTTTTTACACAATGCGAAAATAATGCATCATTCTTTTAAATTCCGCCTGTAAATGATTAGCACTTTGCGGGCAGTAAATGAGGGTAATTTGCCTTATAGTGTGGTGTGAATAAGCTGTTGTTTGATGTTTAGAAGAAGAAAAAACTCATATCATTTTTTCATTTTTTAACTATTTGTCTTCTCATATTATTTAGAAAAAAAAAACAAACATTTTACTTATCAGCATGTGTATTAGTATTTTATCGATTTTGTTATTACACTTTTACTTGTTGCTATTTAATATCCAAAATGTTTCTGAGTTTGTTTATATCAAAACATTTTTAAAAAGTTTCCAAATAAGATAAAGTTTGTAAGTTTCAAGCGCTGTTTTCAAATTACTTTAGAAAAACTATTTTTTTAACATTATACCGTTTAGGTCTTCAGGGCAAATCAAGTTTTTTGTTTGTAATTTTTGTCGAGCTATAGTCATATTGTTTACCTTAAAACATAAATCTAAAAGACAAAGTACAGGTATTCCCCGAAATACGCTATTAATGCCGATCGGAGGCAATAGCGTATCTTGAATATTAGCGTAATTGGAATTTATAGGTTTTCAGTCAAATTTTAGCTAGTTTTCGTATAATTTTGCTTCCAGTGGTAGGATTTGAACACTAAATTGGTTATTTGATCTGATTTCAAATAAAAATTACAATTATATACCTTTTGAAACGGTTTTTAAAAGTCGACCAAAAGGGAATTTATCTTGCATTTCACTTTCGATGAGACAAATCAGTAAAATTTGCTCAAAGCACTGTTAAATTTAGAAAATAACGTATAGCGAAATCGCGTATATCGAGTATGGCGTACATCGGGGAATACCTGTAAACTTTTTTATCTTTTTAAACACACGCTCAATTAGGAACAGTAATAATAGCGTTTAAAATGTGTAATGTATTTTAATATAATTTTTTTTAAAAGATGTAAGTTATTAAATAATAATAAGTTGTAAAATGTTCAAAGTTCTGCTTGGATGTTTAATATTACGGAAGATAAAGAAATATTTCCTATCCTCTGTAATCAGTGTAATTCTTTTTCAAAACAACGTTGAAGAAAGAAACTCAAGAACAGAGCATTCAAAGAGCATTGCAGATTTGCATCAACCTTTGTTCGTCGTGCACAATATTAAGCTTTATTTTATGTAGGTATTTATGAGAGAAAAGTTGAACAGTTCAAAGGCGTTATTATTTAATTGCCAATTCGTATTCGTCATAAGCGTTAAACCGCAATTGAAATAATATTTGTTGCTCTTTGTGATTCGTACTTCATCTTCTTCCCTGCAAAGAAGCGCAATAGCGATGCGTGAGTAGGTGATGTCTGGGTCTGGGGGTTTTTCTCTCCCCATCTCTTTAATTCCATTCTATCAGCTTCCTGACGCGTCAAATGTCAACCCGTCACGCCATAACGGCTACCGGTATGATTAACGATTACATTCATTATCTAGTTTTCCTGTGCGCCTCGCCGTTGTTGCTATGGCTGCCCGATGTTGCGCTGCGCGAGGCAAATGTGTGTGTGGGGCTAGAAAAAAGCCCTCTACTCCCTCCCCTCTCCCATCAAATGACATTCTGTGGAAGTTCTCGCTGCGTTTACAGCCTGCTCCACGTGGCGCATAAAGTTAAAATGCATTTGAATAATATCCCCAGCCAGCCGTAGTGGTGTGCCCTCTTGACCTGCTTCAGCTGCAGGCTGCAGCTTGATGCGGAAATGTGAACCTTTCATGGGTGTGTGTGTGTGTGTTAAAGGGGGGATTTGTCGCATGTCGCAATGAAGGTATGGGTAGAAATAAAATATTAATTGTGATTTGTCCAGCTTTGCATGGCGCAAAGGTGGCACGCAAGACAGTGCCACTAGACACGCGCATTTGATATGAGCAATGAGCTGGCTGGAAGGTTGGGTTGTGGGTCAGCCAGTGCAGTCAGCCGGATCAAGGATTGCAGTTGAGTCCAGTGGTCCAGTTCGAGGCAGGGGGCGATGCTATTATTGCATCGTATGCAGCTCACTTCGAGATCGGATGTTTGCAAATCAAATGAATTGCACCTTGCACCCGGGAACTTGTGGGTTTGGGGAGTTTGTTTGTTCAAGGGATGGTGCCGGGCACCCGGGAGTGTATGATTGATGAGCCATGAGGGCTATGGGTGGAATATATTGGTCGGTAATTCAATTATATCCGATACACACGTACACTTACACTAAACATTGCTGGAAGCGCACACGCTGCAACGATACATGCGAAGTGAAGGGATGGATGGAGATGCATCAGCAGAAAAAGTCCATCCTGTGTGTTGCATCAGCAAAAATGCTCCCTCACTCTGTCGAGAAGGCGAGAGAGGGAGAGAGAGAGAGAGAGAGAGAGGAAGAGAAGAAGGATATTGCAATATTGCAGCACCACTGTGCAGAACCGATCCATCGGTTCGGGTGTCTAATAGTGCTGATGATGATGATACTTCCTCCTGCCGGAAGGCGAGTAATTTCGGAGCGTTCAATCCTGCACGAAGGACTAAAAACCTTCGCCGTATCCTCTCCCCGCTCCGATGCTCTGTACATCGACTTAAGCGATGTGGTGGTGTGTGCAAATTTCTCGCCAAGTGGTGGCTAAGTGGCTGTCCCGAACACTTGCTGACGCTTGTTGCTACTACTCGTAGGGTTTGTTATACAGCTAGGAAGGGTTGCATCAATGGTGTAACCATTATTCTTTGCCTCCTGTTGGATGATGCAGGCAGCTGACCTGTGCTGAGGATCAGGCGGTTAAGTGTGGGATGTGTTTTTCCGAGTGCTAGTTAGTAAGTATGTTCAGCAATTTCGGGTTCAGCCACCGCTCTGCCAGTTTCTATCCGTGTGCAAACGATTAGCTAATGGGTGAATGTAGCTATGCGCTATGTAACACAAATATTCCATTCCATGGTACGTGGAATCAGCGAATGAATTGTATCGAACAGCGATTCCCAGCGAGGAGGAAATCAATTATCTATAGCTGCATTTGATAGTATCTCACCCAATCAGTGCAATTATTAGCAAGTGAGTGCATCAATGCATCAGGATGTGTGTATGTGTGTGTGTGTGTGTGTACTGTTCGTTGAGGTTAGTTACATCTCGATCTCGGTGTAACATTTACCATACCACACGAGAGGTTTTAGCTGAAGTGGGCTTAGATGGGCTTTTGCGAACTAGGAAGGCAAGCGCAGGCAGGTTTTCGTTGGTGTGAAATGATGCCTGCCAAGTAGCCGGTCAAGTGTCGTTGCGGTGCTGTGAGTGCAATCGGTCTGTGTGTGTGTGAGTGTATGTGTTTGAGGGTCAGCATCCTTCTCGTGCGGCTTCATTAAGTAGCTGCCGTATCGTACCGTACCCAAGCTAACACACCCGGACGATGAAGGCCGGGCTGGAAGGAAGGATCGTGCTACTTCATAACCTCAAGTGCACCGGCTAGTGTTGTTAATTGGGGCTTGAAGATGCTTTGCATATGCAGTTTTTATCCCAAACACCTCGAAGGGTAATTTATCATGCATAGATGCAGAGTGAATGGCACTTGATGGTTGTCGTTTTTGTGACACGTTTTTAACATTGGTGCAGCTTGCTTCCTTGCTAATGTTTTGCTACTTTAGGGTTTATGGTGTTTAGTAAAAGCTTAAAACAATGTAAAACAAAAATTGTGTAAAAAAATTATATCTTTTGCATAAGAATATATAAAACTTTCTCTTTTCTTTAATGTAAGTAATAATAAAAATGGGTTTCAGGATAACTAAATTGAACCCCAAAGCCGTTGGAATAACATACTCGGCCAAAATTAAAATTATTTTAATCAGTTTTCATAATCTCACGAAGAATGTAATTAGGTTATGAACATTTCTTCTTCTTCATCTTCTTCTTCTTCTTCTTCTTCTTCTTCTTCTTCTTCTTCTTCTTCTTCTTCTTCTTCTTCTTCTTCTTCTTCTTCTTCTTCATATTTCTAATTCTTCTTCTTCTTCTTCTTCTTCTTCTGTTTCTTTGCCTATACCACTACTCGATGTTGTACTTAAACATTCGAGTAGGCGAAGTTTGAACATTATTGAGGGCTTTTACGATATCTGCGAGCTGTTCTATTTTTTGTTTGACACTTGGCAGAACAGTCCATACAAAATCACAAAATAAATATAAACAAACGCCGATTCATCGCCGGCGCAGGTTAGCTCATGATGTATTGATTTTTTCAATTTTTTGAGGTATGAGGTATTTGATTGTGTCAAGAAAAAGAGAAGAGTTTTTGGATCGTTTTTTTAGCAAAAAAAAAAAAACAATTCAAACAGAAAAGAGTTGAATTCATTTTTGTATTCATTTTTGTTTAAATGATTAAACAACCCTGATGATGAATACTGTTCCACTGACAGCTTTCTGGCTTAAACTATAGAAGAGGCCGTTATCGGAATTATAAAGATTAATCCATTTTTTTACATTTTTAAATGTTTCATAGATGTCATTGTTGTATGAAGTTCTTTTAAATGTCGAACACTAAAACACACAAAAAAACAAAATTCCACAAACAAGTTAAAAAAAATGTCTGAAAATTCAGAACAACCTAAATAAACAGAGAGAAAAGCTTTAACAAACCTCAGGAAAACTGTATGCTAATAAGCTTTTCACGATACTTTTACAACGCACTTCGCACCGGTTCCGGGCCGCCTCTCGCCCGAAGCGCCCATTATGGAAATGCAATCCGAACAAGCCCCGCCAGCGAAGTCGTTGTATGCATATGTCCGCTCAATTGGCTCCATCCATACGGTTGGCTGGTGCGCCAGGCCGGCTGCCTGGTGGAAAACTCTTGCAGGATAAACAACCGTCCACGGAATGCGCGGTTGGTTCCTTCCACTCACGTGTCCGGTTTGCGTTTCGGATGGAAATGTTTACACCACATTTACATAATTTAAAACGCGCGGCAAAAAGAGCCCGAAAGCACGGTGCTGGCTGTCTATCAACAAGCCAACTGTACGCCGTATGTGCGGTGACAAACGAAGCGTTTCATTGCTCATCCCTTTATTTCCCTACACTATAAGCTAGGTGGTAGCGTGCTTCTTTTGTTTATATATGTAACATTGTTTCTTTTATTTCCATTTGCAGAAAAGAAAACCGTCCTCAATGGCGTGTCGGGGCGGTTTCAGTCCGGCGAGCTGACCGCCATCATGGGCCCGTCCGGGGCAGGCAAATCGTCGCTGCTAAACATTCTTACCGGTTACACGTGAGTGCATGCGCCTCCGATACGGATCAGCCGCTACGGATCAATCGACCCCCAGACAAGAATCTCAAAAATGTTCCTCTTTTTTTTTGTTTTGTTTTTGCTTCTCCTCCGCTCAGGACACACGGCGTGAAGGGTACGCTTGCGTTCGGCAGCAGCGGCAGCACAAACCGTAAGCTGTGCAGCTACATCCTACAGGAAGACTATCTGCAGCCCCTGTTCACCGTGCACGAGATAATGCTGATGGCCTGCGATCTGAAGGTTTCGTCCGACAGTCTTAACCGCAGCGAAAAGCTTCGGCTGGTGAGCATTCAGTCTTTCTTATTTTTTTGTGTGTGTTGGGTGCTTCCCGAAAGCAGTTATCCGATCGAATATGTGTGCCTCTTTGTGTGTATTCTTATGCAATTTTCTCTTTCTGCTTTTTTGTCGCCTCTCTTTTCACCCTTAGGTGGACAAAATTCTCGACACGTTACACTTGAGCTACTGCAAGCAGACGCGCTGTGGCAGTTTGTCCGGCGGCCAGCGGAAGCGTCTATCAATCGCACTGGAGCTTATCGATAATCCGCCGATCCTCTTTCTGGACGAACCGACCACGTAAGTGTATGCACCCGGGCACCCCGTCAACTCCGGTGCTTTGTCGGAGTTTATTGGCAGGAATTGCAGTTTGCGGTTTGAGTTTTCTTTTGGGAATGGGAATAGGGGGAGAGCGATAAAAATAGATTCAGTTTCGGTAGGGAAACCGATAGGGTGGGTCGGGTGGAATTATGCAATGGAAATTTTTGAGTAAAGAAAATATTGAACTAGCTCAGACCTCGGAAGTTTAGTTTAGATGGAATGATGATGGTGAGGCTTTCCCAATTTACTTTAGAACATCATATCAACTCGTTTTCATCTTGGTTGGAATGGCATAGTTAAGGCAATAGTCATCATGGAACTGGATCTATTGAAAGAATTCGTCGGCGAGTGATGATACTGCGGTTGATTGAGATATTGCTCGTCTCTCAAAGAGTAATGCTTTAAAACTGTTTCAAGGTTGGGGAATAGTTCAAGTTTACTCGTCAAAAGTTCTCTCGTATGTAGTATCTTCAAAACGACACTTGAAAAAGTGTGAAAAGAATGAAGACTTGCAATATATGTGCGACCTTTTTTGTATCCCATCTCAGATCTATTGTTTCGATAGAGACTGTAATGCCTTTTATCGCAGATGTTTCCTAAATTTAGTGTTTTTTCAAAATTGTTCTGAATTATTTGTCTCAAAATTGTTGAGTCAAAGCTAATCGCAAAAACAATCTAAGAAAATGATAAAAACATTATTTTTTGTGAAAAAGTTTATAAATAGTAAGATAACTCAAATTTTTTTTGATAGACTTTCAAATATCCTTGGGAAACAATAAAAAAAACGGTTGTAAAAACGGTAAAAAAATGGAAGGAAATGGACTAAATTAATGAATGAAAATGGAGACTAATCTCATTGATAAGTGATATTGCTATGTTGGTCATTTGAGTGTTCTGTTGTCGTGGCTTCACTGTGTTTTTTTGTTTTATTTTGCATCATTGTTTCATCATCATTAGAAGATTATTTAGCATTTAGATAGCTTAATGATATAAGAGCCTTTGTTCTTGATATGCGCCTGAAGTTATCCGCTTCCTTAGTGCAGTCATTGCTCGATGCAGCAATATTGGGACCTAAGCGTCCACATCATTCCGAGAACGTAACTTACGAAGCTCATTTTAACCACAAAACCTTTCTGTTGTAGATGGAAATGGATGGACTTGGTACGGGATTCGGGAAAATCAGGACTTAGAAGATCCGGGAATATAGCCGTTTTGATCCCCCCGAAAGTCAGAATTATGGTTTGTGGATGCTGCTATTATTCTTTTCCTTGGAGTTTTTTTGACTTTCCAATTGCCAAGCAAAGGCCCCAAGGAATTAATATACCTAAATTCGTAGAACTGTTTGAGTGGAATTATTTTGACGCAGAGCCACACTATTTGCTTCCGTTCTCCCTCTGGAGATAGTCCACGCATTGTTCAACAGTTTGCTTGCAAGTTGAACTGCGAAGTTAAACTAGAACGCATCGCACAATTACATTAGTTTAATGAGCTCAGCAGCAAACGGCACCATCGCCTGCATCATCACCATCAGCATCTTCCACATGATGCCTGTCCGCAGGAGCGTCACGTGCACGTGGACCACTTTTCTGATCGTGTCATTGTTTTCCTTCTTTTCCCTTTTTTCTGCTCATTTAAACTTCATCCTTGTGCGCGACGTCACTCCGCCCCCCCCCCCATGGGACGACGACGATGATCGCGATATATCCTGCACTGCACTACCCGTACCGGGAACCGTACATCAACCGCCCTGGACCGCCTCGGCTTTTTGCAACAATTGTGTCGCATTTCAATCGTATCGCAAACGACAAAACCCGCTGCTGCGCCACCATGGCAATGACTTTCAACGACAACAACGCCACCAACACCAAACGCAAACCGGATGATGAAATCAACGCTTTTTTGGCACCCCTGTACGCTTTGATGCGCTCGTTCGTTCCCAAAAATGAAAAAAATGATAAACCCCCACAGCGGCCTGGACAGCTCGTCGTCACTGTACACGATCAAGCTGCTGCAGGGGCTGGCCCGCGAAGGGCGCACCATCGTCTGCACCATCCACCAGCCGTCCGCCACCGTGTACGAAATGTTTGACCACGTGTACGTGCTGGCCGAGGGCCACTGCGTCTACCAGGGTTCGGCCCTGAACACCGTACCGTACCTGCGCTCGGTCGGGCTGCACTGTCCGGCGTATCACAATGCGGCCGATTACTGTAAGTTTCAGCGCATTCGCTGCCTGTGTGCTATACTTCCTCATTCATCCCCTTCCCTTCTTCCAACAGTGCTGGAGGTCACCAACAAGGAGTACGGCAACTTTACCAAAGCGCTTGCCAAAGCCGCCACCGATCCGAGCTGGCGATTGGCCCCGCTCGTCGACCGGTTGGGCGGTGGTGGTGGTGGTGGTGGTGGTGGTGGTGGTGGAGTGCCGGCCGCACTACCCCCCTGTCCGCCGGCCTACGACAGCAATCACAACGATGCCATCTACCAGGGCCACCGGAAGGAAGTGGCGGTGGTCGTACCGCTGGTCGGCCCGGTGGACCAGCTGCCCGGCAAGATGGCGGACCAGAGCCAGCGCCGACCGTCCGAGTTTGCCAAACTGTTGATCCTGATGAAGCGCTCCAACATTCAGCTGTACCGGGACTGGGTAAGTAATTGGGGGAATCGAATACGTTCCAAAGCCCGCAGTACGCATTTTCACGAGAACTTTTCCCTCGCCCCGTTTCGGCGGCTTCGCTTGCAGACGGTAACGCATCTGAAGCTGTTTGTTCACATCGTGTGTGCCATCGTGATTGGATTGCTGTTCGGCGATTCGGGCATTAACGCAACGAAATCGATCTCGAACGTGGCCTCGTTCATGGTGCACATACTGTACCTGTGGTACACGACGGTGATGCCGGGCGTGCTGAAATGTAGGTTGCTGTTTGTGCGTTAGCGTTACATTGGGAAAAGGTTTTTTTTAACAATTAAATTGCAACATTTCGTTCTACTCCTCTTCCGCCGCCGACAACTTGCACAGATCCGTACGAAATGAATATCTTGAAGAAGGAATCGTTCAACCGGTGGTACAAAATACGGACGTACTTTGTCGCGTCGATGCTGACGTCACTGCCAGTGCAGGTGAGTTTTGGGTGGGGGTTTGGATTGAAGTTAATGCTGTAATTAGAGGTATCATGAGCTGAAAATGAAGGTTTGCGTTTGTTTGTTTGCTTATAAACAAGCATAATTTGTTAGATTTGAACCTTGGAGAAGCGTAATTCTCTGGAAACGGATAGGAATTAGGATGATCTGTAGATAAGTTAATCTATCTGAATGCAGAATATGTTGTTTTTTTCATCGTTTTTATACGTTCCTTTGTATGAAATGATCGTGATCCAAGAGACAGTAGTATCAACAGTTAATGTAGAAAACTTGCATTAATATTAGATATTGTTGGGCATTTTTCAGGGAGTGCGTAGGAGCTTTATGATTTTTTATAATAATTACCATTGTAACATAATTATAGCAATGCAATTTGGCTGCGTTTTGGTACCATTGATTTATTATTTTCTTTAGCCCATACCAAGGTAAATTTATTCAAATTTAAAAAAGTATGATAAAGGTGTATTTACAGTTATGATCTTCAATTAAATTATCAAGTATGATAATCAGCTAAAACAGTCACTTTTAGTAAGTTTATCTGGATTGTTTGGTCCATCGGTATCATTTTCGCAGATATTGGATATGTTTCATGTTAACATTGCATTTCCCTAGATTTGCCTTTCAAGCTTCAAAATTGAAGGGTTAAAGGTCAAATTACGATATACAGCTCTTTTTGAACGATTTCATATAGATCGCAGAACATGAAAACCACAAAAGATCATTATTGGTAGAATAACTTTTACTTTTCATATCAAATTTGCTTCTATACTCAGCCTATTTTAAGTAGATTATGTTTAAGGATTGAAGGATTTTTGGTCTTTCTCCACCATAACATGCCATAATGGATACAATGGAGTAGTCAGAAAAATAGGGCTTTAAGAAAAAAAACTACATTTTTTCTCCAAAGTTTTACAAGCTCTCAAAGAAAAGATAAAGCTTATGTTACAGGGTTTCAATTCAATTGTATTGATATCCAATCGGAAAATACCAATAAATTATGGTAATGAACTAAAACTTCATGGGATACGATCAATACGAAAATCGTGGGAACGCTCCAAAAAATCATGGAAACTGACCCATAAATCGTGGGAAACCCTGTAATGGCAATTTTGCCTTTTTTGTAATTCCAATATCAGCAAATCAACAAATAATCCAATATATATTTAAATAAACCCAAATTTAACCTACAAGTTAGCTTAATTATAAAAAGAAACAAACACAAAACTTCATTTTTACCATGAAGCTACCTCTATTCAGACATTATGAATTAAGTGTTACGAGATGAAGCTGACACAAGCTATACTTACCTTCAGAATTGAGAAACAGAATCACTGACTAAAGCTTAGTAATTTGACGAGGACTTAATGGAATCTAAAACAGTAGCCTACAGATTAGACCGTTTTTGAGAAAGCATTACGTTAATCCAAGTAGACATGCCTACTACTGTGTTCACTAAGAACAAAAAGCTCGAATGGACATTATGTACCCTTAAAACACACGCACATACACACATGAAGCTCGACACTCAATTACCCTCGACAGAAGCATCGGAACAGAAGCACACAGTACAATAACAACATGTGTGTTTGTTAGTAAAAGCGACACAGCTTCACCAACATTTACCCGTTTTACCATGCTAACCTGTCACACAAAACCACTTTTGACAGATCTTCTTTGCGATCGTTTACGCCACGATTGTGTACGCGATGACGTACCAACCGTGCGAGCTGGAGCGCTATCTCATGTTTACGGCCGTGCTGGTGCTCAACACCATCGTTGCCGACGGGTTCGGCCTGTTTCTCGGCACGTTCCTGAACGAAATCGTAAGTATCGGAGAAGGGGGTGTGGGGCGCAAGGGTCGGAGGAGATCGGACCGCTCGGAGTCAGTCTCATTAGCCCGGTTGTGTGGGTGAGGGTTTGGCTTCCGAGCGGGAATGCTCCTCCGAAATGGATGGCGCTGTGCGCTGTGTTTGTTTGCTGTTTGCTAAACCCTTTTGCTGTGGAATCGGATTGTCTTAACCATGTCTTTTGCTGTGTTTATGTATGTGCTTGCATCGTTTGCCGTCGGGTTCTGTGGCAATATCTTCATCCTGCTGGACGTCATCCACCACCCACCGCGAAAACAGAACGGAACGTTCATCGGTGCCATCATGACCTGCTTCATGTTTGTGTTTTGCGGTTTTCTCATCATGTTCAGCCACATGTCGGATGCGATGCGGGGCATCAGCTACCTTTCCTCCCATCGCTACAGCTTCGAGGCGCTCGTGCTGACCGCCTACGATGACAGCCGGAGCGACCTGGTGTGCCCGAAGGACGAGATGTACTGTCACTACGTGTAAGTAGCGTCTTCCGTGGGTCGGGTGGGTCACGCCTTCGCCTTCAAGACGCTGCCGCTTGGCGAAGTAACGCGCTTCTCTCCCTCCACGTGACCGTGTCACCATAAATCATGGCAATTGGAGGTTGCGATATATCCTTTCTCATCTCTCTTTCTCTCACACACCTCTCTTCGCCAACAGGAAAGCCAACACGATCATGCGGGAGCTGGGCGTAGTGTCCGGCAACTATCTGTTCAACGTGGTGACGCTGGTCGTGCATTTCGTTGCAATTAAGGTGGTTGGATTCTGGACGCTGAAGCGCAAGCTGAAGATGGGTTAACCCACAACAGGTCAAGAGGTCACTCAGTAAATACACAAACCCACACACACACACACACACACACAAACAAGCATGACTTAAGCACGGACAAGCGGTAACTGGCGTGCCGGAAGCTGGCTTACTGGCACGGTTGGAGCAGCAGGAGTAGAAGAAGTGTATGAGTAGGAGTAGTAGCGGTAGCACTAGCAAAACCCTTAAGTGGAATGGATTGTGATTAATATTTCGTTGTATATTGTGGCGTACTTTAAACATTTTTTATACTGAATTGTATTTTTTTTCCTGGAACATGTGAATATTGTAATAGAAACTACAGGTGTGAACGTGATTCACGCACGCTCGTGAGGCGAAAGGTGTGCTACGAGCCAAATGCATTAAAAGTGGTACAAATGGAAATATTTAAATGATAGGCGGTGGTGTTTGATTTGTGATTTTCTTGTAAAATATAGAGAAATGTGAGAAAACAAAGAAGAGAGGTGTTCAAATGGGAATTGAGCCACAGTCACATGTGAAGGTGTCAGTCGGCCGTAGCGGGAAGCTCGTTCGTTCCTGGGAACGTTCGCCGCGACGCTCAGTTTCACTCATTTCATAGCCCTCTATGATCAAAAATTAGAAAACCGTCTAGGTTTTGTTCTGCCTAATCAAGTGGTACAACCCTGTCCACTCATGAGCGACGAACGTTCTTCGACAAACGAGCTCCCCGATACGTGCGAGTGTATCTATGATTACACTGCTAAACTACCTTTAAGAGAATTGTGATCAAAGCTGTTTATATATTTGGATATAGATAATCTAATCTATACCAAAAGCAGTCTCAAATGAGAACGTAAGTAAGTATTAAAGTAAAATGTAGATAAAATAATAGGTGTTTAAACTACGAAAGAAAGTTATTTGCACCTGCACAAGATTCGATACAGTGATATTGTGGATATAAAAAAATCTAACATCGGTAAGGATATAACTGTTGACTTGGAGGAGTTTTTTTTTTCATTAGCAAGCTGCAAAAGTTCTTACGACCTTTAAGGACATAGAAACATGCAGTATGCAAACGCTTATCGGAGTTTTGCTATTGCAAACTTAAAATTCGATTGCAAATTAGAGATGGGGGCAGTTCTGTGGTACAGTCCTCAACTGACACGGCTTAACAACATACCCGTCGTGGGTTCAAGCCTCATATGGTCTGACCCCCCCCCCCTACAGGAGCTGACCATCCGGCTACATGATACGCAATAAGTCCCAAAAGCTTATAGGCTGCCATAGGCTATAAGAATTAGAAAAAAAATAATGTCAAAGAATTAGAGATCAATATTATGAAAACTGGTTTTGCGAATTAAAGGCATCACACAGATACAGATTCTTATTTTGAGTCTTGCGACTACATTCATCTCTTACAGATTCTTAAAAGCATATTTGTATTTAGATTTCAACAGGTTTTTTTGGATTGGAGGGACAAAAATACTCCGAAATAAATGATGCTTTTACAGGGGTTTTCCAAACCTGCGTGATTGTAGATAAGCGTTCACTGTTTTTAATACAGACAAAACAGGCTAGTGAAACAAACAGTCTTTTGAATTACATATGCGAGGTAACTGGTTATTTTTTCTACTTTTTTTCATTAAAAAGGCTGTTCCTAATAAACAAACGTGACTTTACGGCACCCTTTTGGGATATGCACACTGTCAATTTCTATTGGATTCCAAATGAGCCTGTCCAAAAGTGTGCCTCATATTCCACTTCCCGTGATATAAAGTTCACTTCACTAAAAAAAGAGTCAATAAAGTGTTCCAAACTTACGACATCCCCTGAAAACCCCTGTAAAATAACAACTTTCTGTTAAAAGTCAGTTTTAATCCCAACTCGTAAAAGCTGTTTGGATTAAAACTGCAAAAATAATATTAACTAATAACCTTCTCTTTATGCACCAAAAAGCGGATTCAGTCAGTGAATCTATATACAGTAAAATTGCATTAAATAATGATTTTTTTTTATATTTTTATGGACAGCAATATCTAAAAATAATTTGCAAAAGGTTAAGCTTGATAAAATTCAATTGAACAGGCTAAATACCAAGAAAAATCCACAAAAGCCGACTGTCGAATGTCGACCGTTCCAGCGAATCGTTCCAAACGCTCTAGCACAGCAAAATCAGCGAGCGAGAGTCAGATTCAATCACAAGTCGCCTAAACTCACCATCACACCCTATCAACCAATATCCACCGTATTTGACCGTATCGAAAACGCGCTTAGTAGGCGGCGAGTTTTCGGATAAAATTTCGATCATCCAAACCTGCAGCACCTCGGCTGCATAAATAAACCCCCATGCCCCTCCGACCCACTCCCGGTCGGTTAGGAAACCACCGGCAGCGCAAAAAGCATTTCAACGGTGCAAAACCGTGTGCATAATGACGCCACCCCGGGGCCGCCGTCCCCGTGGCTACCCCACCTGGCAGCCTGGTAGAGCCATATCTAAGCATATTCCATTAAAATATTGTAAATGCTTTTACTGATATTGCGCCAGATATGCATATTTGCGACGATGCGCGCTGACGAGGCGACGGACGCCTTGGCGCGAATGAATGAACGCGCCTACCGCTGTGCACTATGCTGCTCGATCATGCTGCCTCCGATGAAAGCTTTCCCGGTGAGTGTGTGTGTGTGTGTGTAGAGTCGTGTCCGGTTGGCCCGGGAGATGAAATGCTTGTTAACTTGTACTTTGCTACCTAAGCCCCATAACCCACCTTCTGTCCGCGACCGCTGCTGCTGCATCGGAACGTCGTTGCTTGTGTGACGGGTTGATGCCAATCTCAACCGCATCCCGAACTGCACTCAGACTCAGGAACCTTTCTATAAGCTCCCAGAACATACACACACACACACCTAGCGCATCCGGTACCCTTATGCGTATGGCGTGCATCCGGGCGAGGTTGGCTCCGTTGGGTGAAGTGTGAACGCATCGCGCTTATGCAGCATCGGCCGAAATCTGCGCATATCAAAACATGCACAAACAGGGGCGCGAGCGCGCGCGTCATGTGCATGCAGCTGCCGTACCTGTGCGTGCCCCGGTGGTGTCGGCCGCAGGCGCCATTGACCGGGCGTTCGGATGTTTAAAATCGGGTCGATGGTTTCCGTCAGGTTATCATATTTTTCCCACCCAAACCATCACCTCCCTTTGCCACATTCTCTCCCGAGCCTTGCAGGCTTCAAAGTTGAAGTAGAAAATGATGTCCGTGGCAGGTGCATCGATGGTGTGCATTCGAACTCGGGAGTCTCGGGACTGGGTCGGGAGAATGTGCGAGTGTGCCTGAAAAATCCGCGAACGCGGGTGCGTTTCCTTCATTGGGGCTGGCTGGCATGTTGCGGTTCCGTAACCCTGTCGGAACCGGTTTGTGCAGCGAGCGCGCATTCTGAAGTAATATTCCATTTCCGTACATCATCCGGGTACGATCGGGGCTGGCTTGGCATATGTTTAAAGTTTACTTAATGGAATGCACTTTTTTTTTGTTGGTGCGAAAAGGTTAAGGGATTGCAAGGGAAAACGGGAGTAAGGGCAAAAGCATTTCCAATCTCGAGATGGAATAGATGCATTGGCATATTGAAAAGGGGGAAAAACATGAATTTGATGAACTGATTCCATACTTTTTATTGGGCGGTAAAATAATTGACTAAAGTCGTTGAACTCATTTTTCACGATTTTTTTTTTATGGCAAGAACACTATACAGCCGAGTGGAAAAAGGAGAACGAACAAGTCATTCCTGGTACTTGTGTGCTTGAAAGTACATTGCAATGCAACGAACATTTATTGGATGTTGGACAGATCTCGTAGAATCACTTACTGCAAACGCTCACAGGAAAGCAGCAGTAAGATAATCTAAAGATAGCAAACAGCAAACCACTTGACTTTACCGAACAGCGGCCAAATCCACTCGCCTGGCCGAATTTCCACGAAACGCTTGCTTTTTAATGAAACAACAGCTGAGACGCTTTTGTGCCTTATCGCCTGTAACGGTGGCAAGCGATTGTAGGGAGCACGTGAAGGCACGTTACAATTCTGTCAAAAAATTGGGTTTCCTACGGTGAATGGTGCTTTTTCAAGGAATCGTAATCCTGGCGTTTAACCTTTTGGTTGGCGGACGACAGTTCTGCTTGGAATGGATTCGTTTCAATGCAGTCTGGGCCTGTGGCAAAATGTTGCTGTACGTGATGCACTCATTTTTTGAGGAATTGGAAACGATTCGTTGGTTGCATTGGAAGCGGAAATGTAATGTTTATTTATTAAACGACATTAGACCAGGTTGGGGAAAGCCTTCTCAATAGGGGGAATAGTTTGTTTTCAGTATTAGTTTTTATTCTATCTAAGTCGAGCCATTTGTGTATTTTTATTCTATGAATTCTTTAATAATGGTTTATATAAATAACAAGAATTGTGTTGTTGAAAATGTTTTGGTTTTTTACGATTCTAGATAGCTTTTTTATGTTTGACATTTGGAGGTTGAAATCATGTCAACACTCTATACAAAACCACACACAAAACTATCCTATGGTTTAAAGTCTAAATTATTTTAGCCTCAAAGCAAGAATTAGATTCGAGTACCTGTCCACCTATACATTACACCCCCACTTTGATACTTACTTAATTATCCGGCGCTACAACTGCTTTGCGGTTTTGGCCTGGCTCAGGAATGTCCGAAACCGCTCACGGTTTCGCGCCTTCGTCTGCCAGTTCGTTACGCGGCTAGGAGGGTTTCGTCAGATTTAGACAGTGTTCATGTCTCAGAGGCGTATGTGAGTACCGGTACTATATAGGTACTATAAAGCCCCAGCTTTGATCGTCGCGATAGGTTCTTTGAGGTGAACTGATTTTTCAGGCTCTAGAAAGACCGGTTGGAAGCCAGCATCCTTGCGCGCAGCTCAGCTATTGCTACTATTGCCATTGAAAGCTGTTCGATAACTGCTATACAATTAAAACAAGCTGAAATTTCAGCCTACGAGTAAACTGTGACCAAAAAAACTTATTCGGCATCATAGACATACAAAATAACAACGGTTTCCGTATGCCATTAGTCGAAATGGTATATTATCACCATAGTGATCTATGAGTGATAATTGGCCGGTCTGGTGGTATAGTCGTCAACTCGTACGACGTCACAACATGCCCGTCATGGGTTCAAGCCCCGAATAGACCGTGCCCCCATACGTAGGACTGACTATCCTGCTATGGTAACAATAAGTCACTGAAAGCCAAGCTCACTTCACTAGTAATGGGTACAGGCAGGCCTTGACCGACCTCGGTTGTTGTGCAACTTCTTCTTTTGCGATCTATGAGTGAGCCGGTCTCGTAGTACAGTCGTCAACTCGTACGACAAAACAACATGCCCGTCATGGATTCAATCCCCAAATAAACCGTGCTGCCATGCGTAGGATTGGCTACCCTGCTATGGGGGGGGGGGGGGGGAATCAATTAGTCACTGAAAGCTAAAGCCCACAATACGGTGCTTGACCGACAACGGTTGTTGAGCCAAAGAAGAATAAGAATAAGATCTATGAGTGTTGAATTAATTATTTGAGTATACTTTTATCAGTTAAGCAGAGTTAATATGGTTTAAAAATACAGTACATACATACTTTGGTCGATTAAATTAATGATTTAAAATTGTAGATCGATCATTTCTTCATGCAAAAAGAAATTATAGAAGTAAGTTAACATAATATTGCATACCTTCAACGTTCCATCAATACAATCAACCAAAAGAAAAAGGTTTGATAAGACAAAGTTTTGGAATTAAAAGTAATTTTAAAATAATTTCCTCTATCTGAACGTTTCGAAGCAACTCGATTCGAAACATGTTACTAATCGTGTCGATTTTCTTTTTCATAACCACGTAACACTTTTTTTATTATTCTTACGACAACGCTAATCCAGCCTTTCGCCTTAAAAACTTTTTTTTTTGTTTTTAATAGAAGACGTTTTGTAAATCATGTTGCATACCTGCAGGCGGAATGAGAGATCTTATAGCGCGAAATTAGGAATTGAAAAAAATCCAACGTTTTAAGAGCCTGTAACCAGAATAAAATTTTATGTAAAATATTAGTCAAACAAGCCCTCTCGAACTCCCAATCAAAGCGAATCTTCCATGTAACTTATGCTGTGTAAAATGTGTTGCTGCGAAATGTTACCACCATCTAATAATAAATAAAAGCCCCTTCACATTCATAATCTCTCGGGCAGCAAGGCAGCAACTTCGGTACAAACATACCCCATCCCCTTATCGCTGGCTGTTGCGGCCACCATTGTGACATCGTAAAAGCCCGACAAGTTTCCACCCTTAAACGAAATAGTTGAAAAATTCATCACCCGATGTGTGAAAGTCCCGTTCACCTTAACTTTGGTGTCCGTTGGTCCTTCGGTGCTTGTGCTGTCCGTTGGGCAACTTTTTAAGGATTTAACACACACACGTCCAAGAACACTCGGCACAGAAATGGTCAGAGATGGAAACGTATGAAGCGGCAGAACCGAAACAAAAATCACGACAGCTTGAACAGAACCTGAGTAGAAAAATACGAAGCCGGTCGCTTATGAATAATTTCGTCCAGCAAAGCGCCAAGGTGTGTCTTCTTGCCAAGGATTTCGTCTCACCGGCGAAAGAACCATGAAAGATTCAGTCACGTCCACCGGTCTCGGACACGGTCTGCACGGTTACGGATACGGGCCCGTTCGTTGGTGCAGGATGTACGAAAAATGACTCACGGATGCGCCGAGCTATCTTCCCTTATCGATCATTGTCTGAACGATTGTTTGAGTGAGTTTTCACCAAAACTGGTAGCGAAGCTTCATCACCTCATTTCACACCGGATGGATTTTAATGAGCGAGTTAGAGAGTTAGTCATTAATTTATTTTATCACACCTCATTCTGTGCTCCGTGCGTTCCAAATCCAACCCGAAACGCTTTTCAATTCAACTCCACCCGGGGAGTTCCCGTCAGCCGGTGTTGTAGCAGGAAAGGAAGGGGCGTTGGACGACGGCTTGCACATGGCACATGCATATTATGCGCCTGCAGTTTTCGAGCGGGGCACACAGACACAAAACCATGGTGTCATGGGGTGTTGAGGGCTTGGAAACGCGTCCAAGAATTAATTCACGAACGCGCTACCGTACTGGTCGCACAAAAGGGGATAGGTCGGGGGACGGGTGGAAAGGGAAGGTGGGTACGGTGTAGCTGGTCGCCTGGCAGTGCTTAAAATTTATAGCTTTCGCCCGTGAGTGTGACAGTAATTTTAAGTTATTTCTGACATATTGGCACCGCACGAATCTGCGCTCCGTCATCCGGTTTCTGGAGGGGGGGGGGGGGGGTTGCTGGGATTTTTCCTTGGACTGTGCTGGCGGAAGTGTGCTCTGCAAAGGGGGTTGCAAAGGGAGACGAGAAATCCTTTTCTTATCCTTCTTTTGAAAGGATTCTGGAGCGTTCTGTTCACGGTGCACGGTCTCGGGGCTTTTTTGTCGGGTTGGCAAAGGCAGTTGGAGAAAGGCTTGAGTTGGAGAAAGGGCCACCCTGCATCGTGTCACCCGTCCCTTTGAAAAGCTCGCTCAGTACTCCGTCCATGGTCCGGAACCGGAGTCGGTTGTTTCGCATGTTTCGGGAATAATTTCTGCTGTCGACAGGCTTCAGCCACCATCCTTCCTGGCAGCCGCCGAGAAGAAGCTGTTAAGCAGTTGTGCCGTGTTTCGGCTTCCGCTTCACAGCTGCAAACTGGAAGCATCACACACATACACACCCACCCACGAAAGCGCTCTTCTGTAGTGTGAAGACGCATAAAACAGGCAAGGGAAGCGCGCTGGAAGCATGTGTGAGCATGTGCATTTGCGAGAAGTTGGCGCGGTTGATTTATACCGTCACGCCAAAAAAAAAAAAACGGCCCGTACGCAACGGTCTCTGGTCGAGGGTGCTGTGCACGGCGAGGTGCAAAATATTGCGGCTAAGTTTTTCAATCTCGCTGCGTACAAAAGGCGCGCACAGCGCTCAAAAACGCGGTTGAGCGTTTAGTTTTTGATGAAGCAGCCATGGAATGGGAAAGTACACACATGCCAACGTACACACATACACACGTGTACCAACGTGTCTCAACCGCTTGATGAGCCAGGGAGCCAGGTCGTCGGAACACGAATGTAAATGGCCGCAAGATGTACTGACAACTTTGCCAATTTCGGCAAGCGCACACACCCTCCCCCGAAAACTCACACCGCCACAGTGGGTTCGATGTGGCCACCGTTGGGTGGGTGGGTGCTTCAAACAGTCGTCGTTTCTTGTTAAGGCGAATGCATTCTAATGTCGTAGGTAGCGGGCAAACTCATTTCGAACAACTTTTGACTAATCCTTTCGAAGCCGGTGTGTTGTTCTAAAGGTGGGAGAGTTGCGCGATGCGTCTGGTTGAAATTATGCATTACTTCGTTGAATGGTAACTGTGCGACACACAGACACAGGCTACAACGCAGATGTAAATAAAGGTTATGGCGTTCATTTATAAACGAGTAAGTTAGTTGCTGAAAGTGATTCGAATTAATTGACTTTTGAGAGGATCAATGAAATAGTACTTACAGCAGAATGTTGAATTGGGAAATCTCATGGTTTTGAACAATTAATAATGAACGAAGGGAACGTTTTATAGAAGACTGCTTATTTTACATGCATAGATTTGATTAATAAGATAATTAAATCTTTGTTTGTAATTTAGTTCATTATTTTATAATTATTTCTCTCCTTCATAAACGCTTCATCTTAAACCTTTTTTTATTTCTTTGAAACAAGTTGCTTCATACGAACCCTTTGATCTTTTGAGGTCTCCAGGGAATGGTAACGCTTCCATGTACACTGATGATATGGATCGATAAGGAACGAAGTAGATTGTGTTTAACGCGTATAGTCACAATATCCGAATACACTATGAATCTTAAATTTAACAGAAATAAAATTTAAAATTGTTAAGTAATGGGAGAAAATATTCAGGAAATTCTTAAATCTAATCAATGGCGTCGTGTTTAATGAAGTGGAAGAAGCACAAAACAGGGTTGAACACATTAAAAGAATAAGTAAATATATAATATAATACAAGACAAGCTATATTTAAAAAAAGAATCATATAAAAGATACGACGCATAAAAGAAAATTGTTTCACAAAAAGGGTCAAAAACATAAAAAGTATAATTTAAAAGGGACTATAACATAGAAATCAGTGCCAAGACATAAAAAAAGTTTATGATAATCAAAATGATAGAAGTGTTACTGTATTAGAAGATGTGGAAGGTGTTCGACGATATCGGCTGCATGCATTCTAGACAGAAATCGATAACATTTGTAAATATCGATCTGGCAAGAGCGGCTATTTAAGATCGAGCTTAAATACCCAGCAGGTGGCACCATTATTACCAAAATTAGGGCCAAATAGGGAACGTGTCGTTTTTGGCCGCTAAATAAGTCAAACAAAGTCTTGAGCAAAGGCCCTTAAAGTATTTTTAGGCCATTCACAAGGCCAGAGGAGAGAGGACAGAGGAGGCCAAGACCGCCAAGCGGTTGTATCGCCGGATAAGTAGGTAGGTAATTATGATTTTCTTGTGGCTTGGTTCGCCACATGTTGTTTAGTATTTAACAATCAATTTACGCCATTATTCATTTTGATTTTATGTTCTCGATACCATTTTCAGCTTCATGTCCCATTTCACCAAATTTATTTTATTTTTTCCCCTGCTTTATCTTATAAAATATCGTTTTTTTATATGTGAATTGTGGCTCAGTATTTTGTAAATTTTGTAAATGCACAGAACTAGCAAATTGTATACTTTAAATCAATGATACACCAAGGTTGGGGTACACTGTCCGTACTCGCTAGTGTAATTTCTATTTTCATTAGCACATCTGGCGGCAGCTGGTAGAAGCCTTTTTTGGTCATCGAGGGAATGGTCGTGCCGAATCTCAAATTAGAAGTAGTTTTTTCACCGTTTTTGATGCGAAAATGGCTGAAATGCGTGCAGAACATGTGCATCTACCTAATACAACCGCTTTGTCGCCAGTTTAAGCAAAAAAAAAAAAACATGAAAAAATAACACATTTTTCGAAGCGGCTCAAAATTGTTTGGTAAAACGCTTCCACCTGCCACCAGATGCGCTAGTGAAACACGAAATTACACTAACGGGTACGGACAATGTACCCCGGCTTTTAGACAATATTTACTGTCTGCCTGTGTAAAGGCCAGGGGACATTGTCCGTACTCGCTAGTGGAATTTCGATTTTCACTAGCGCATCTGGCGGCGGTTGACTCAGGCATTTTGCCTAACAGTTTGGAGCCGCTTCAGAAAATAAGTTATGTTTCCATGTTTTGTACCTTAACTGGACTGGAAAAGCTATACAATTGATAGATGAATATGTTGTGCAAGTATTTCAGCCATTTTCGCATAAAATAACGGTTAATAAACTACTTAAATTTACGATCCTGCACGACCATTTCCTAAAATGTCCAAAAAATGCTTCCACCAGCCACCGCCAGATGCTCTAGTGAAAATCTGAAATACACTAGAGAGTACGGACAATGTACCCCGGCCTTGACAATTAATCTTTTGATATGTTTCACATATATTTTCAGAATGATATATGATCTACTAAACAGTAAAATGTAATTTTGTATTTTAAAAAGTACGTCGTCGAGGGTATCTAGTTTATGGTTTAAATGTTCAAATGAACAAAAAAGGCTTTCAAGGCAGATCAAAGGATATTTTATCGAAACACTGTTTAAGGATCGAACTTAAAACTCCTTCAATTGTTGTAATTCTTTCAATGCTTTATGGTAGTCAATAAATTGCGATGAACTTTTCGAACGCTTGCAATTCTCCTGCTTGTTTTTTCTCCTGCACACAAAAAATCACCTCCATTCCGGTGCAACCACTAGCCAAATGTTCTCTCACCACCGTGTAATTGAACATCCCACGCACGTAATGCTCTATTTTCGTTTAATCATAAAACTAGTTTATTTTTCACCTCCCCCCCTACGATTGTTCCTCCAATCCCAATCACTGCATTCCAAAATCGGAGGAGTGGTTGGCCGCTTTCCACAAAACCAAAATCGAGATCGAGTGACAGTAATAGACCCACCGCGTGCACAGCGGGTGCAGTGCAATATTTGCATACTGCATAATGCAGCTGCAACTGAGGGTGGGACGGAGGCACTCCCGCCTCGGCTGTTCTTTATTATTCAACAACACGGCACGCTTTTGCCTCTTCAATTCGATTACGTTCCATTAACACTTGCCAATCAGGGGCAAGCACAGCAGCACAAGCGCCCGGCGCAAAGGGCGGGCGCGATGAAATCGAACCCATTGTATCCCGGTTTTGTGTGTCTGCCAGTGTGTGTATGTCTGTGGAACGCAATCAAAGCAAGAGAGCGTGTTTGGACTGACGAACGAGAAGGGTAGAGAGAGAGGGGTGCGCGATGATAGGGCACGAAAGGCGTTGTAACGCATAAGACGCGAGGTGCAAAGCAAAGCGAGAGGACACATCCGTCAAAAGAAAGCGGGCTCACGTGCGTTGCTTTTGCTGATATTTATTTATTCCTTACAGCATCGCCGGATCAGGTTGAAGTGCACGATTAGCTAAATTGAGGTGATTGGGGGGAAGAAAAGAATGCGAGAAAGGGGTGGAGAGTAGGAGGAGAAGTAAAATCTCTACCCCACTGCTACTGCTGGGTGGCTAAAGCTTATCGAAGCGATGAATAACGGTGTAAGCGAAAGATGAAAATCGAGCGCTTGAAAATCAAACGGAGGATGGGTGAGGAATTGTGAGAGCTTTCGGGGCCTGGGGGTCGATTTTTCCTCTAGAAGCGGGTAAATTTGTGCTCGAAAATTCTGCTCACGATTCTTGTAAAACTATGCAAACTATACATATATACCGACGCCCAGTGTGGGTGGGAAACTATTTCCGGATGCGGTTGTAAAACAGGATTTGACAGTGTTTGAGGCAAAAGAAGGGGCTGGTTGGAAGGATCTGAAGTTGTCCCTGCACTTACCGGTCCCCCCCCCCCCTGATCACTTTCATCCGTGCCGCTCCAAGCAAGCTCAGGAAGTTTGTCCCGGTGTCCAAATCCTACGCCCTTGGTGCCGGAAGCACCCCCAAAGGCAAGCTTTCGATTGGCAGAGATGAAAATGGTACCAACAACCAAAAAAAAAAGGACGCCATTTACGACGGGCATAAAATGTGAAGGGGTGAGGAGGGTAGGAGGGAGACACGAGGCATGAGTGCCTGTGTCTTTTATGTTCGCCCCGATTTTCAATGCTTATCTCGATTCAATTTATGTGAATAGAAAAGGGACTCCGCTAGATGGTAGCGATACGCAGCGAACGATCCTGCCGCTACTGCTGCGTTGGTGGTTGCCGCCTTTCAGGCGCATTTCTTCTGCTGCCGTCCACACGGCCACGCCTCGGTGACACAATGTTCCGTGCTCAGTGTGCTGCTCTGGCACCATGCTGGCAGCGGTGTGATGGGTTTTCGGCGGGCTGCTTGCTACAGGATCAATCGCACCAATCTTCGCATCCTTTGGCACTGATTGAATGATGAATGTGTGCGCCAACGGCGCCGTTTCGTGTGGTTATCGTACCGTACCGGTACTATCTTTGGTGACTCTCGACCGTGTCGACGGGACCGTGTTTCCTTCTCAGCCGGCAGCCCCAGACGGCTGGCATCCATACATGTGTGCGCAGATGGGGTTTGAATCGATGAAAAAGTTGAAATTAATATTTCTAATCCATCCCGATTCCATCCTGTTTTGGGCCTGACAGCCGTGTGTCGACAGGACGGGCCGTGGTGCTGTGCTTGTTTCTTTAATCGGTGCTGCAAGTCGTTCTGTTCGGACCGTGCTAACCGCTACCTTGCTGGTGCATTGTGTTTGCAGTGTCCGGATTTTCAATTCAGTAAGCAATCGGGCACGGAAAGGGCAGTTCAGCTAAGGTAGTGGTGGTGGTAGTAGTAATAGTAGTTTGCCATCGCGAGCCGTGGGATTATAATCTCTGATTGAATCGAATCATTCCTGCTCCCTGCCTGGTGGTGGCAAAGCGGATTACAACCCATTCGATGGGTTGGGCTTCTCCTGGTCGCTGCTGTTTCGCGGGCGCGAGCGCTCCGGTGCTGGATGCATTCGAGGTCGCTTGCAAGCTACCAGTGCCAATGGCCCCGGGACTGACTGACTTTAGTCGATCGCGACGGTACGCCCGTGTGCCGGTCGCTGATTAGGTTCAAGCTTTCGGAAAGTTCATCGCCGTCATCGTCTGCCGTTTCTCGACGAATCCTGCGGGTTTAATTACGTTTCATCCTTTAAACGAGGGAGAGTTGTAGGGTGTGTGTGCTCTTGAGAAGGACATCGTAAGAAGTGTTTTCTTGTGACCGTAAGACACAGTAATACTAGTGCGCCGTTTCAATCATCACCCTCTGGGGAGGAGGGGGATGAAGTTAAATTATCTCGTGGGAGATTTGGCTGGCTGCCGGCCGGTTGGGACGTATAGATTTGTCGGTGAAGATTGTAATTTGCTCATACTGGAGCTGCCGTTCAACTTCAACTTGCTGAAATGCAACCTCATCAGAAGATCTTAGTGGACGATTGTTGTAGGGTTTGAGATATCCGGTGTAAATGAAACCGATTGAAGATGGGTCTTACCTGCGATGAATACATTCTAACCATGTTTCAATCGTATCACCGATTCAAGGCGTCTAAATTCACCCTATTAGATTTGGCAGTTAAGGGGTGTTAAGGAAAATGTGTTAGAATATCTTGTTTCTAGTAAAATTATTGGAGCAGGTAGCTCTAACGTGCTTAGAAATTATTGGATTCACCACTTCTGCCTTCATTTGGACCTTACAATTTATCCCTATTGATAGATCCAGTGTTTTTTATTTTAGTGTTTATTTGAATTTAATAAATTGTTTAATTATTAATAAAAGCATTGTAAAAATGAGGTCACAAATAGATGAAGATATTTAAGTTAAGTTTGTTGATGTGAAAAGTACAGTTGGCCCTCACAAAAGGGTGTTGATTTGTTGTTGCATATTGACAACGGCGATGTGGACCGTTGTTTTCGCTTCAAAAATAAAAATAAAAATGCATAAAGTATAATATTTCTTTAAGCCGGTCGCATGGTACAGTCGTCAACTCGTACGACTTAACAACATGCCCGTCATGGGTTCAAGCCCCAAATAGACCGTGCCGCCATATATGTAGAACTGACTATCCTGCTATGGGGGGAAATCAATAAGTCACTGAAAGCCAACCCCACAAGTGTGTTGGCAGGCCTTGATCGGCATCGGTTGTTGAGCCAAAGAAGAAGAAGAATAATATTTCTTTATGATCACGAACATCTTCTTCTTCTTCTATTGGGCGTAACGTCCTACGCGGACATGTCAGCCTATACAGGCTTTCGAGGCTTAATTCATTACCACGTAGCCGGATAGTCAATCCTTGCTACGGGGGGACGGTCCATTCTGGGCTTGAACCCATGATGGGCATGTTATTGAGTCGTTCGAGTTGACGACAGTACCACGGGACCGCCCCCATCACGATCACGAACATATAAAAGAGAAAAAAATTAATTTAAGTTTACATATTTTAAAAGCTAAATTCTGTTAAAATAAATTGCATACCTTCAGGCGTTTTGCAAAGCATGCGAGGGTTAATCTTTACTTTTTCTCTTAGTTCTATTCGGATTAAGCAACTGTTTTATCTTCTTTGTTTGCGAAGACGTTGACCTGTCCTACAATGACATTTCATGCCAGCCTGAAAGACACATTTGCATACAGCTGTATGTCCTTGGAATAATACAAATAAATAAAACAACTTTAATAAGCTTTTTGACTGTAGCAAAAAACCCTTCCCAGTTTAACAGCAATTTACTGCTAAAGTATGAGCCAGCAAGACGTGTGAAAACGAATTATACGCACGACAAAAGAAATGACCGCAAAAAAACTGAAATGAAAGAAAAAAACTTCCTCACACAATTTATCAAGCCAGCTAAAGCGTTAAAGTCATAATTTAAGGATTCAACTGGGTTGAAAATAGATCCCAAGCCTTCCGCAGCGCGTGGTTAGATGACTTTTGTTGCAAGCATCGCGTAATATTTATATCTCAACCGTTTCTAGCCGCCTTTTTTGTTCTAACACACACACACTCACACTCACTTCAGGCGGGATATGGCCACTGTCTCATGCCATTGCGGACAGTCTAGATCACAGGCGGTCTCGTTTCGTGCTAGCATACCTGGGCAGTCGGAATACCAGCACCGGTCTGAATACGGTCCATCATCAGCCCTGTCACGAGTATGGCCCACAAAAAAAAAAACATGACCTCCACCCAGAAAGGGTTCACCATACGCTGACAACATACGGAAGCCCCAAAACGTGCCCCGGACGTTTGTGTGTGTGTGTTTGCGCCCGTGTGGGGGCAAATTTATTGGCGAATTTATTGAGTAACTTTTCAAATCTCACTTTCACGGCTACCCGACCGTGCTCAAAGAGGAGCTTATGCACCATCGTGTGTAGCGGGAGATCAAGTACGAGCGCACGGATCAGAGATGATATAATTTGCAGCGTGCAGCAAGGTGCAAACGAATAACAGATAGAGAAGGAGATGCATGGAGCAGCAAAGGATAGAAGAAGAACAAAAACGGTCACAAAACCGACGGCAAAGGATTGTGTGCTGCACTTGCCGGAAAGCTGCCTTCCTGCAACCGTTCGCTTCCGTTATTTGAATAGATAAATCAGACCCGGGTGCTGCTGCGCGCTGGAATATGCGGAAGTTTTGCGGGCCGGCAGAAACTTACGGCCGGGGCCGTATTTCGGACACTTGAGATCGTTTAATGAAGAAAAATGAAGATTGATGAAGCGCCGGAATATGAACGACTGTCGCAAACGGGATGTGCGAACGCAAAAGGCGCGGCAAATCCCTACTTTGACCGCGCCCCGGGTGGGATCATAATCCACACTCTGCTGAAAGTTTTGCTCGGGCTCGGGCAGGAGTTGCAATGGTCATAAATATGTGCACCAACTACAAAAGGTGTGCATGTATACGAGTTTAAAGTACAATTGGAACTGGGTTTTAGAATGAGGGGGAAAGACAGAGTAGGAGATATTAGAGACTTGCATACATTTGGGCGTTTAGTTGAGGAAAAATCCTTTAAATTAGGTGAATCTCAAGAGGTTTTTTTTGTTTTTGTTTTTAACCGTAGGTACGAACAGCTGATTTATTTATTGGATTATTATTTAACACTTTGAAGACAACATTTCTGTACACCAAGGATCATCGTGATATTGTAAATCGTATTATTTTTAAGCATTTTTTCCTTGATTACACTCAGTTTACTGGTTTTATGATAAATGTAAAGGCAGTTTAGATTCCTACAATAAATAATTAATTTGTAGTATTTTTAGCCTTCCTGTAAGTGTAAATAGACAGTCGAAGAGCGGTTACAATGATCATCTAGGTAAATTTTACAAAAAATAAGAACACAATACATCGGAAGGCATGCCATTAAAATTGAAGCAGACGGCTATCAGGCTACTTAATTTAAGCTGTGTGTAAGGAATATTTTTTTTGATCAATTTACTGACGATTCCGATATAATTTCTAGCAAAAATGTTTTGTAGACTGTTATAAGGTTTCAACGAATTCTCTAAAGAGACGATGATTTTTGGTATAATGTTGAGGCTAAACGAAACGAGAGTTCGATCAATGGCGACCATAGAGCTACAATGTATTTAAATTTACATAAAAAGAAAATAAAATGCAAACGATTGTTTGGTTTGTTTAACGGTTATACCTATCTGCTCATCAAGTGTCATGTTTCTTAGAGGATGAATTTCACCGATCATTGTTAATATCTCCCATTTGCGTTAGCTGACTGTTTGGCACAATTCTACAACGGTTCCATGACTCATTGCTTTCAAACACTCTTTAAGCATGTTTGATATAAAAAAACCTAATATCGCCACCATTCAAATTGTTGCAAATTGAGCATTGCATCTGCAAGAAGCTGAAATATGAATTCTTTTAAACATTTCTTATCCTTCTGCGAGTGCTTTTGAGACTCATTTAATAACACACAGCCTGATAGTTAGTCAGTTCTTGCTTTAAACTATCTCTTCGTTACGCTATTCATTCCATTCTTAAGTCACTGGTTGCGACTGCGTACTTAAATATGGCAATGAACTGAGAAATATTTCGATTTGTACCAGCAACCCCTCATGGCGGTGAAAATGCAGTGCAAAAAGAACTAATACGAAAAGTACACCCAAAACTGTCACCCGATGCATTGGAACGCATCGAATTGCGAAGCAGAGTAACGGTATTGAACAAAAAACAAAATAATAAACGATGCGCTACATTTTTCATCCCACCAACGACTGTTTGGTGTGGAGGAATGTTGATAACACTTTCGCTGTCAGCGACATGCGAACAACGTGTGCAGGTTTCAAACCAATTTCAATGAACCCTTTCATCGCCGTTGTTATTCGTCGTGTTCCGTACACTGCCACCCCCTGTTCTACAGCCTGCTGGTGGCAAAATATCTCGTACCGTAGACCGCGCAGCATACCATAAAATTTGAAAACTTTCTCTTCGGCCGGCGTGGAAATGGTTGGTGGAATGGTGGGAAGCACAACCACCAGCAGCACCACCAGCAGCAGAAGTGAACTTTTTGGTTTTCTGATTGAACATTCTTTGCCAGTTGGTTGCACATCGTACAGGCGTTTGGAGGAAGGCTAGGGAAGCTACCGGTGCTACCAGCAGAGAGACGAAACGGTTAACAACGATGTAAAATCTGACTCATAACTTGCATTGCTTAATGAAGTTGAAATGTGTTAATTTGGAAAGTTTGTCCCCAATGGTTCGGGGTCGGTGCAATCGATTTCTCGTGGGAAATCGGAACCGATGCTGCCGCCCTGCTCGCTGCCATCGAATGGTACGTGGGCTAAACTCTGTGCTGTTCCAACTTTGCGTCGCCGGGTGGATGGCGGAGGTCCTCTGGTCGTGTCATGTACCGTTGGCAAGTGCGTGCCGTTCGAGCTTTTGTTTTATTCTCGCTCTTTTCTCCCCTCAAATTTTGTACTCAATTCTCACCCACACCCATGATTCATCGGGATGGAAAACATTGGAATTTGCTGCTCAAAAATTACGCGACCAAAAGTTAGTCTCCGTGCGTCTGTGATTAGAATTTTCAATTTTAAACTCTTAATGTTGCGTTTGTCATGTTGGTGGTTTGATGATATTTGCCACACGAACTTTGCACGGCTCTGTCACCAAACCCTCGGGCGTCTTATTCGCTATCACTATATCAAGTTTATCCTGCGTATAAGCGATGGTAAAGGTAAGCGTGGGTTGGCCCGGTGGCCACCATTCCAAAGGGCTGTCGTGTCAGTACGCAGCCAGCTGAATGGTATGAGCTACCGGGCGCCTCCATGCCGAAACTCAAAGCTCAAAGGTGGCTTGTTTGTATGTGTGTGTTTGTGAGAGTGTTTGCGAGAAGTTTTGCAATGAAATGTTTAGCTCCAACTGCAAATAAGTTACTTGGTTTTATTGGCCAAATTCGACATCGATTCGGGCTTGAGCATCGAACAAGTGTAGCTGCTGCTGTCGCTGCAAAGCTTATTGCAGCCCGCTGGGTTGTGTTTATGTTTCATCCGCGTGTTGCGGAGAACATTCTTGGCTGAAAGTTTGTATCGCTCGGTAGATGCTTTCATAATGCTGTCTTTTGGAATAGTTTTAGGAGGGGGCGAATTCTACCGGGCAAAGCTCGATCAAATTTCAATTAGTTTCCAGTGGGTTTGCAGTAGCTGCAGAAGCAAGAGAGCGTGTTTGGTATTAGTTACATCCGTTGATGTCTTGTCATGTCATGTCATTACTTTGACTCGTGTAGCGTTTTATTTGCGGTATGCAGTTAATTTATCTGACCTTTGCTCCAGTTTTATTCATAATATTAGCTACAGATCAATCGTAGGCTGATGACATTTGAAGTAAGCTATTAAGAGCCAACAATACATTTTTGTGTTATTCAAAATGTGTACATTTTGGTAATTGATTGATCATAAAAATGATCTCTTTTAAATTGTAATTCAACTATAGAAACAATAAAGTGAATCCTAATCTATCATTTCAGGGACAATGTGGGAGCTTAACGACCTTGTTCATTGAACACAAAGAGGAATATTATGTTTTTGGTTGAAACGTCATACAGAAGTATGAAAAAAGTAACAATAGAAAAAAAACTAGTAAAAATAACAAAAATAATTGCAAGCAAAAGGAAGGAAAATGTGAAGAAGACAACTTCAACCAAAAGAAATTATCAGCAGAACAAGATGGCGAAATACACGAAGAAGAATGAGCGAAATTGAAAATGATAACAGAAGAAAAAGAAGAAGAAGAAGAAGAAAAAAGAAGAGGAAGGAGAACAAAAAGATGAAGAAAAAGAAGAAATGAAAGAAGATGAATAAGTGAAAGAAAAATAAAAAAATAAAAGAAGAAGTAACACAAATAATATAACAAGAGTCAATGAGCGAATGAGAATGAGCGAAATTGAAAATGACAACAGAAGAAAAAGAAGAAAAAGAAGAAGGAGAAGAAGAAGATGAAAAAAGAAGAAGAAGAAAAAGAAGAAGAAACAGAAGAATAAAAAGAAGAAGATGGAGAGCTGAAATAAGAAGAAGAAGAAGTTAAAGAAGAAGGAGTAGTTACAGAAAAATAAAAAATAAAAGGACAAGTAACACAAATAAAACAACATGAGTCAAAGATGATTAAAACCGCAACAAAAAAAGAGTCTAAGAGCATTAAAACCATAAAGTACAGTCTGTTCCCGAGTTACACGGTTCTCGACTTATGCGTATTCGGAGATACGCGGTTTTCTAAATTTGACAGATTAAATGTCAAATCACTACAATTTGCTTCAAGTTCGGGATAAATTGCATTTTTGCTAACAAATTGAAACCGCTTGAAAGCCAGAAATATTAGAATTTTCTGCACGAATCATAACAAATAAATGATAAAGTGTACAAAAGTACTAAATTAAATCAAAAGCTTCGAGTAATCAATAGTATTTTAGTCAAAAAACGTGAAATTCGACTTACGCGGATTCGTCGGGAACGCAGAAACCGCGTAACTCGGGAACAGACTGTAGTCGTTCATTTGAGTACATTATATTGCCTTTCTCCCCTAACGCATGCAAATCGAATTAATCTCTTGAATTGGAATTTATTGTAAATTATAAAGACCATCGCACTGCTTCGAAATGTAACATAATTCAGGCTTCATCAAGTGTGCTATCATTTTGATGAAAATCGGTAAAAAATGTAAAAAATAACATTTTGCATACCTTTAGGCGTTGTGCAAGTGTTAGGCTTTACTTTTACTTCTTTGCAGCACTTCCTGGCAAGATAAAAAAGGTCATAAAATCCAACTCACTCCTGCCTCACATCGCAGGCCTCCAAAAATGTCCAAATTATTTCATCACATTTCGTCATACGCCAAGCACAGCGCGCGCAAGCATTTGAATTCAATAGGAAGTTACACATTTCCCATCGCCTTGAACCATCAGCACCTGCCACGTGTCACGTAACGCTCGCTAAAAGGCGCCCCCACTAGTGATTGGCCTAGTGACGTTACCTTCCCTCCTTCCTTAACCTCCACACCTTCCCCAGACGTGCATCGGCGTGCCGAAGCAAAGGTGCTCATAAAATATAATTGGATTGTAAAACAAATTTGTCCTGTTGGAATATGGGTGGAATAGCTTTTAATTAAAAATCAATAAGTTAATTAAAGGCGGGCCACCGGGACCGGGTTCGCTTTACCTGAGCGCGCTTGGCGGTAGAATGGGGAGTTTTCTATGCTTTGTGACTGTTTTATTTTTTGCTCCAGCCAACTGATGCTGAAGCGCCCAGCTTTCATGTGCTCCTTGTTTCACTTTTATGTTGCCCAGCGCCGACACCGATCATTCGATGCGCCCGTTGGGGGGGTAGCGTTAGCGCTTTTTTACAACGTTTTTTTTTTGTTACACCTTCTTAGCAATACATCCGCCCGCTCTGGACCGGTTACTGTTGTAAGCGGAAAAAATAAAGTTTCCTCCCTCCTCGGGTGGCAGTGGGACGACAGAGTAGCGCTCCGAGAGCTTAATTCACAGTTTGTGGTGCATTTACAGCGATCGGATGATCTTCTTCTCTGTCTCGTTTTCGTTTTCTGGCACGGCAGAGCGCTTTCGGGGAGTTTGGTGGGAGGATGGAGGATGGAACCGGCTGCCGGCCGGAGTTTCAGTTCGATTTCAAACGATGAAACTTTCCATTGCTACAAAACCTTCCCCTGGGGGAGGCGGCCGACAAAACCGACCGAAGCCAGCCAGTGGGAAAATCGCTTGCCTTGGGCGGTAGACGGTGGTAAATGCCTCTCCTTTCCGCCACTTTGGCAAAGGTGTCTGGAGTGATATTAAATTTAATGATCTCGAAGCAGGCAAAAGCAGGTCCGTGCAAGTGGGGTGCAGTGGGCGAGGGAAGAACGTCCCTACGTTCGACCGGAAGCGGGCACGAAATGAAGCGTTTTCGTTTTAATGATGGTGTGCGCTTTTGATGGGATTAAAAAGTCGTAAAATTTAATATTCCAATTGAAAAGCCAGGAAACTATTGCTAGGAACACCGGATCAGTGGATCGGTGGGACGGTAGCGACGGTGGTCGTCGGGAATTGGAATGTCGGAATCGGACTAGAACGATTCTCTTTGCCCCATCTTTCCGTGTTCGAGGAATTTCTCGCTTCCTACCCGGGATGTGCTGTTGGGCCCGGTCAGTTGAGGATTATAATTAATCCACTGGGGGAAAGAGAAAAGAAACTCGCTTCAGCATCCGAAAGAGGGAAGGGGGACGTCGGAGGATGACCGAGGACGCTTTGTAAATTGGCGCAATGATAAGTGTTTTGATTCGATTTGTAGGGAGCCGGGGTGGAAGCGGTTCGATTGGTTTGATTGTGGGAGCGTTTCATTGTGCGAGATACGATCTCGTCTTATCCGGTTGAAGCAAGCTCATTAAATTAAGAATAATGAGCATTAAAATATGATTTCTTTGATAGGGGTCAAGTAGCGGCTTAGGGATTGCAATCAGCCCGTGGGATAGTTTAATTGAGGATGCATGATTATTGCACGGCAAGGTATGTATTTTTTTACTCGATAATTGATGCTCATCCCGATCGAGGTGGAAGTAGCTCGGATTCGTTAGCAAGATTAAATTAAAAATTATTGTTCGTGGTCGTCGATGGTAATGTAAAGCTATAATTGATAGAAAAGTAGAATAAAATTACGGATTTAAGAATTTATGTTTTTGCCTTCTTTTTCTTTGAAGATGTGGGGTCACTTGAAGTATTTTAGTGTTGAAACATTTTGGTTGAGACAGGAACACTTCGTAGCAAAACTAGAATTTGTGACACAGATATGTAACAATATATAGAATATGGGAACACAGATTTCTTACAGTGTTGAACAGATTTGAAGAACATTTTGTTTAGGTAGATATGAAACTGAGATCGGAAATTAACAAACTATCAATTAACTCAAAACATGTTTCCATTGTCAAATGTGCAATAACCACCACAGCAGAAGTACAGCAGTTATTTGTTATTTGTTATTTATTAATTAAAATTCAACGGACCGCAAGTGGCCCACTTGAAGCGAATTCATTTACATTCATTCATTATAACATAGTCACATTTCGGTCATTCATTTGTCACGCTTAGTCTTAAGTAACATAATTAACATGTAAAAGGTCGCACGACACGAATACTATTTAACAATGCGGTGCGCGACATGTCAGGTTGATGACGATCACAAATAACATTAAACTCACGGCACATACGAATAAACGGATCAGAGGAGCCAAAGCGAGTGCGGCGTTCCTCCACGTCAAGTAGCGATCTAGCACGGAGCGATCTCGGCGGGACATACATGTTGAGCCTCGAAAGAAGCGCGGGCGAGTCGATCCGATTGTCAAGAAGTCCCGCGACAAACAGCCTCTGAGCGTTGCAGTTCCGCTGCTTCAGCGTCTCGATGCCAAGCAACGCACAGCGTCCCTCATAGTCAAGTTGGACACTCCAGGAGCGCAAAGCGAACCGCGTGAATTTGCGCTGGATCGACTCTAAACGAGCTAGGGGACGAGCAGCTGTAGGCCACCATACTACTGAAGCGTATTCTAACACTGGTCGCACCAAAGCACAGTATAGCGTCTTGATGCAAATCGGGTCAGTGATGTCTCGTGCTATTTGTTTTAGTAAGCCGATCAATTGGTTACCCTTAGTGACAACGTGCTCTAGCTGGTCGTGGAAGCTCAACTTTTCGTCAAGGAGCACTCCTAGATCCGTGACACAGCTTTTGCGACCAATGGTAGATCCATTTAACGCATAGTCATACATTAAGGGGCACCGCTTTCTCGCAAACGTAACGACAACACACTTCTCGACGCACAATTCAAGACCATTCAAAGAGCACCATGACTGGAAGGCACTTAGAGTGGCTTGAAGGCGGAGTTGGTCTGACCGGTCACGGATAGGCAGGAACAGCTTCGCGTCGTCTGCATACAGTAGGTGGCCGTCAGGAGGGAGCAACCGTGTTACGTCATTCAGGAAAATGACAAACAGCAGCGGTCCAAGGTTACTCCCCTGCGGCACCCCCGAAGAAGCATCGATACGGCACGACGTATGGGGTCCCATCTTCACGCAGTATGTGCGACCAGCAAGATAGGAGCGCATCCAGGCCAGCAGCTGCACAGGCAGACCAAGCGTTTCGAGCTTTGCGAGCAGCAAGTCGTGCGGAACGCTATCGAAGGCAGCCTTGATGTCCGTGTAGACTGCGTCGATCTGCGAGCCGGCATCGATGGTCCTGTGGCAGAGGCTAACGAACTCAACCAGGTTGGTGGTGGTTGAACGCTGAGGGACAAATCCATGTTGAGCTGTGCTAATGTAGTTCGAGGCAGCTGCGAGGAGAGGTTCGTACACCAGGAGCTCGAAGACCTTAGCGCAGGCACAAAGCGATGTAATGCCACGGTAATTACATGCATTTGATTTGTCCCCCTTTTTGTGCACTGGAACAAGCCACGAAGTTTTCCAGCAGGCAGGATAGATGCCCGAACGCAGCGAGTCGCGAAAAATCGAGGCCAGGATAGGCGCGATGGTGGTGCCACAACGCTTAAGCGTGGAAGCCGGGATCCCGTCAGGCCCTGGAGCAAACGAAGATTTCAGCCTGTCAATCGCTTTCGAGACTGAATACTCATCGATGATCGGCAAGTTTGGGGCCATAGCATCCACCGGTACGTTTGATAATGCGTCGGCTATCTGCCTCTCATCAGTTACAGCTGGAAGGAAGGTGGCGGCAAAGCGCGAGGCAAAAATATCACATACTGCAGACGGATTGTTGCCGTTGCGCCCGTTGTAACTGACGGAGCTAGGAAAACCAGAGGATTTCCGACGATTGTTTGCGAAGTTCCACAGTACACGTGAATTGCCGCGGCAGCGCAAAACCGTACGCAGTAATACCAGTGACAGCAATGATCAAGCCATAAGCTATCAATTTGAGTTTCCTGGAGGCAAATCCTCCACCTTTTTACTATACGGCAGATCCTCCAGAATTGCCGAGAGCGTCAGTTCCCTACGCACCATTTGTTCATAGACTTCAAGGTGGCTTACGACACCCTAGACCGGAATGAGCTATGGAACATCATACAGCGGGACCATTTCCCTCGGAAGTTGATCCGGCTGGTAGAGGCCACCATCGACGGGATGCAGTGCAAGGTGCGAGTGTCGAACTTGACGTCGAAATCGTTCGAATCTCACAAAGGTCTTAGGCAAGGGTGACGGACTCTTCTGTCTGCTCTTCAACATCGCCCTGGAAGGTGTCATTCAAACCACTGGGCTAGACAACGACATCCATTGGCACGTTCCTCTACAGCCGACTCAAACGCGAAGCAGCAAGAATTGGATTGAGAATCAATGCGACCAAGACGAAGTACCTACTTGCCGGAGACTCAGACCATCTGGGAAGCAGTGTATTAGTTGAGATCTATCAAAATGCGAGATCTATCGCACATTGATTCGCCCGGTGGTCCTCTATGGACACGAGTCCTGGACCATCTTAGCGGTGGATGCATACGCTCTGGGCGTGTTTGAGCGACGCATCCTCCGGAGCATCTTTGGCGGTGGGTTCGAGCATGGAGCGTGGAAGAGAAGGGCGAACCACGTGCTTGCTGAGCTGTACGGCGAACCGAACATCCTGGCGGTGGCAAAGGCTGGCATAATACGATAGCTGGGGCATACCATGAGGATTCCGGTACTCAGGGAAACGAAATAGCAGACCGACTAGCCAACGCAGGACATAATGACCCGGCCTGCTGCCATAATACTCTCCCACGCCGTGACTTCATTCGCCTTTGCAAAACCATCATCGCCAATAGCTGGAATGGTTATTGGGTTAGCAGCGGCCGCTCGTTCCTGAGACCCATCAAGACCACAACATCACCATGGAAAGACCATCCATCACACCAAGACCACTCCTTTTTATTGCAAAATTCAAGCCCACCACTATGCAGTTTCTGTGGCGTCGACATCACCGTCCGTCACATCTTAACCGAATGCCATGAATATACTACGCAACGCATCACCTGCAGATTGAAGAATCTATACCATCCTCTCACCTCTCTAAACTTTTAAAATTCCTTCGTATTTACTAACCTTTATAAAGAACTCTAACCAAAACCACATTTGCAACAGACAATCAACAATCAACGAATAGCTTAAAGTAAACCGAGACTACCCGGTATAAGGTAACAAGCCACAAATGGCTTACAAATAAGAATGTTAGATTTTAAGCTTAAAATTAATTCAATTATTAATAGACGTGAATGAGGCCAATGGGCTCAAAGTCTCTATAAAAGTTCCAACAAACTGCCGGCTGAAGTGATGTTGTGTGTGTGCGTGCGCAAAAGTGTTGCTAAACAACCAATGAGCCCTTTTTCCTTTTTTATAGGTTTGTTTTTCGTTTTTTTTTTATACAACCCTGAAAATGTGTGGTTTTATGAGGAAATTTTAAATATTTTTTGATAAAATTTTTAGTCAATCAACAATCCATTTGAAATACATATTTGAGTCACTAATACTTAAATATAAAAAACCTCCTATTGCTTGATAAAATAGTGTTTTTTGAAGTATTTAATAATTTTATTTCAATTATAATCATTTACGATTCCTTAAACCAATCAACGAACCTAAGTATTATTCATCAAACCATTTTTGCATAATTTTTTCTATGTTAAACAGTTTTATCACGATAGTGCTGTGTACCGCCAAAGCATAGCGATAGAATAAAAGCGACTACATACAAACCTACTCCCACGTACCTTCAATCGAAGCATTAAAGCCACACAGGCGAAAAGGATTTCAGCACAGCCGGAGCCGGTGTGTGTGAGTCTGTTGTGCCGTTTTTGTCTTTGTGCCCGTTCTTGGTCGCAGAACGAAGGCACGGTGCAAACTGAAATGAAAAGAAACCCGGCTGCCACCACCGGTAGGTCACCGGAAGAAAGCCAAACCGGGGGCCGGAATGAAGGAGTAAAGAGGGAGGCCGGCGCACAAAGATTTATTTCCAAACTTCCGGTCCTTTGGATGTGAAATTCATTCAAGTTGAAAATTAAACTCAACACGCCAGAAAACTTAATTCATCGCCGTTGACGTTGAATCGAACGCGCGCGCGAAATGTGTCTGTGAGTGTGGATGTAGGTGGGTGGGTGTATACAAAAGGCTCCAGTTAGGAAAAAGCTAAAAACATGCATGAGAAACACGGCCAAGCACACATACACACACACATCGAGCCGGTGACATAGTGTCGGCGAGTTAATCCACCGTGCGCGCGGAGAGACATTACTCTTTTCGGCTTTGCTTGTTTATAATCGTTCGCTTCGCCACTGAATGCTGTATTGGAAGGGTCGGTGAGTTCGATCACTCCCTTAGAAGAGCTTTCGGTATATTAATCAACGTTTTAAATGTTTTATTTTACTTATTTGGTTGAATTGCGTCAATCCTTTTAGCTTGCTACATAGCGCCTAAAAGTATGCAACACGCTGCCTGCTATTATAATTTTACCATTTGAAATGATAAATTATTTAAAGTGCCAAATTAAGGTTATGGAATATGGTAAAAATCCATCACAAATAAGTGTTTTAGACGGATAAAATTAGTAAGTCGTTTGTAGAAATGAAATAAAGTGACAAATGAAGTATAAAATGTAAAACACAATCTTTTACATACTTTTAGGCGTTTCTAATTCGTGGCATAATGGCATTGAAAAGTGTTATTTAAGTTAAAATCGATCGCAAAATACTTTTGTGGAGCTTCATTATACAATTGACATATTAAAAACGCTTGCCTACGAACCGAACTTAAACAAAAGGACTTCTTTTACACCGTTCTTGAAGCTCTAAAGCTCCTTTAATCTCTAAACCTTAACGAAAAATGCTTCCAAAGCGCAGGCTTTTCAATTCCATCCAAAAAGTATGTGTGCGTTTGTGTACGAAGAATTGGATGAATTGTTTCGTTCGCCGCAGGTGAACAGGGCTTAAGGTGTGTCCCATGCCGTGGCATACACACACACACATGGATGCGAGCGAATGAATGCGTTTCCTGTTCCGAAACTTTGCTTTGTGCGACTTGCTCAACTGGCCCCAGTGCCATGTGGCTGGAGCTGCGTCCAGGTGGTCGTCGCACGTTGTCGCCCGCTGCGAGCAAGTGGCATAGTAAACAATCCAAAGTAGGTGAATGAAAAAGAGTCAACTCACTCACACACACATTGAGCTAGTTTTGCAAGGATGCACCCTGGCACAATGGTAGCGGGCATGGAAAAATTCGCAGGCAAAAAGTGAACTCATTCCACGCGCTAATCTTATTTATGCTGTTGAGGATCTCCATAAATACGAATCTCTTGCTTGGCTGGCTTTTGGGATGAGGCAGGGAAGTTGAGCTTTTGTTTGGCGAAAGATGCGCAAACTTACTGCTGTCATACGGTGGACGACAGCAACTGAAACCTCTCCCTCTAGCGGACACTGAGCAATGGCCTTGTTATTTTGAGCTTAAATCCGTTGACTGGTTTATTTGTTTTTTGGTCTGTGTGTTTGATTGTAAGTAGTATGTCCAAGCGAGTGAGTGTGTGTGTGTCTGCGTGTGTGTCACGTCCCTAAGTTGCCACGGGTCACCCGATTGGAACGAGCAGACCAATGAGAAGATGATCCGGACCGGACGTTTCCGGGCGTTCAGCGTCATTGCATACTTCTAGGGGTGCAGCGCAAAACTTTCTTCGTTCCTTTTTCCGGCGCGGGGTGAAGGGGCGCGCGTGGGACATGTATGCATCCGGGAAGTGAGTTCTCTTTTACGCAAACTTTGCCTGTTAGTGACCGGTCGAAAAGGGAAGGCAGTCGTACATCTGCTCGCGGTGGGTTTTATGTGGGGCAACAAACAAACTTTTGCCTCATTCTATCTAAAGTTGATGGTTGAAGGCGTTTGTGTGATTCGTTCTTGCCTTTTTTTTGTATGTGTCTTGCTCTTTTTCTTTCTCCTCTGTGTGTTACACAGTTGTTTTTGCACCCTGTCAGGCACACACCATTATGCACGTTGCACAGGGGCACCGTGCAACTGTCCACTGGGCGCTGCAGCAGGAACAAACTTTTGCGCGCAAAACTTATAACGCTGGAACGCCGACCGAGAGGAAGGGACTTTGTGGAGATGATGTTGTTTTCTGTGTGTGTATGTGTATGTGTTAGAGAAAGAGAGTTTATATACACTATGCACTCTTACAAGTGCATGCACATGACACCGGAAACCGGGGCGGGAGGAAGCTGTGACTGATGTACGCTTTTGTGTGCTGTGCTTTCGGAAAATTCCTACGCGCCTGCTTGCTTGGGGCTGCTGCTTTTGGTTTGTTTTTGTGAAGGAAGCCTTACACACCACGCTGTACAATGTCCACAAATGTGCAGATCATTTTGAATGAGTTGTTGTGAATGTTAAGCTTCCGCCAGCGACAGAGAGCGGGGAGCAATGCTTTATTTCTCAAAGCTAATAATGGGATGCCAATATTCGCTTTATTTAAGTTCGTTGTTAGCATGTTGTAGGGTGTTTGTGCTGTACGCCTCTCGGAAAGGATATTCGGATTAAATGAGCTTAATTTTTTCCCTCATACCATATGAGGGGTTGTCCTTTTTTTAAGAATAAAGTGTAAAGTTATAAAAACTGACATGAACATAATACAGTCAACTCTCTCTTATTTGAGAGGCGATGGGACTGTCGAATAAGAGGGGTTTTCAAATTACAGAGGTTGAAAGTGAATGAAAGGTCGATACAAACTAGAAAGAAACAGAACATTTAATATGCAGCCTTAACTGTTGCTATAGGAAACTGCGAACAGAATCGCTAATTTGAGCATACATCTTTCAATAACCATGGCAACACCATACACAAATAAGAGGGATACAGATTTCAGAGGTTTTCCAAATTAGAGGGACAAAAATATACTGGAAATCAAGGGACTGTGAAAAATGTTCAAATAAGAGAGGTTTCTCAAATTGGAGAGGTGTCAAATAAGAGAGGGTTCACTGTATTTTCTTTAAGTTGTTCATTAACATTACTTTCATTTGAACATGATTGCTATCAGTGAGAGGTTCATAACATTCGTCATATTTAGTTTGTTTGACATTGTTGACTATAACCACCGACAAACCGACGTGACACTTCGAACAAAATTAGCTTCAAAAGTTGTCTCCTTGTTTCAAATGAAAATACGTTAAACACTAGCGCCATCTCTATAATGATTCGCTTACTACACCGACACAGAGAAGAAACTGCTAAACCCCCTTTTTGTTTTTCTTTGCAAATTCCATTGCGTATTGTTTTATGTACTTCTCACATCTTTTGCATTGATTTAGAAACTTATAAAATGATTTTCCTGGGTGTTTTTTCCAATAATTCTTACAAAATCTTGCCTCACACTTCCTTCGTAATTTGTATTTAGAAAAATTGTTTACATCGAAGCAGCAGTGAACAGAGCTTACTTTGACAGAAGTGTTCGCCTCACTGGTAAATGACAGTACTTTCGTGTGGGACACTTTTGTAACACCAGTGTCACGTCGGTTTGTCGGTGCTATAAGGTCGTGTCTGTTTCGAATCATTTTTAATATTTGGTACTTTTTTGTAAAAATTGACATTTTTAAGGGCTGCCACATAATAATTATAAAAATTTAGAATTATTAACTACATCTTCTTTTTCTTCTTCTTCTTCTTCTTTTTTCTTTCTTTTTTTCTTCTTCTTCTTCTTTTTCTTCTTATTCTTCTTCTTCTTCTTCCTTTTCTTCCTTTTCTTCTTCTTCTTCTTCTTCTTCTTCTTCTTCTCATTATTATTATTGTTATTATTATTATTATTATTATTATTATTATTATTATTATTATTATTATTATTATTATTATTATTATTATTATTATTATTATTATTATTATTATTATTATTATTATTATTATTATTATTATTATTATTATTATTATTATTATTATTATTATTATTATTATTATTATTGTTGTTGTTCGAAACTGTTGTAAGGTTTCCAACGGACTGTCAGCTGAGGCGATGTTTTGTATGTGCGCAAGCAGATGAAAAGGGAGAAAAATCGCGGAAACTGGTTCATTGCGGTCAAAAATACATACGAACGAAGATACGAAGGAAATAAAGGACTAATTTTTTGGCGCACCTTAAGTGCTAGCCTAAAGAATGTACTTTGTTTTCTATTTTAGTTAGAGCGGCAGTTTCTAACTATTATTATTATTATTATTATTATTATTATTATTATTATTATTATTATTATTATTATTATTATTATTATTATTATTATGTTTATTATTATTATTATTATTATTATTATTATTATTATTATTATTATTATTATTATTTTTCTTTTTCTTCTTATTTTTCTTCTTTGTCATAACAACTGTTGTCAGAGGTAAGGCCTGCCTGATCCACTAATGAGCTTGACTTTCAGTTCATTCATTCATTAGTAAGTCCTACATACGATCCATTCGAGGCTTGAATCCATGACGGGAGTCTAGTTAAGTCGTGCGTTTTGACTACTGTCACACGAGACCGTACAATCCGATCTTTAGTGTAATAAAATACAAGAGCCTAAGAGGGACATTAAGAAGAACGTATCTTTCCAATAAATTTCTTAATTATTTTTGAAGAACTTTCATCCGAATTATTTGCAAGACTAAATTATTTCTTTTTATTTAACTATGAGGAACAATCTTAGCTGCAATGTCCAAAGCCAGGTCTCAGTTTATCTAAAAAAACACACACAAACATAAATCTCACGAGTTATTCTTAAAGTTTAAACCTACAAAATAACAATGTTGTTTCTTCAATAAAATCTGTCACGCTTTATGTCCCTCGCGCTGCGCTAAGCAGCACCGAGATCATAAATAAAATCCTGATAGCTCAGTAGTTAATATTTATCTCTCTGTTTCTTTTTTTCGCTATCTTTCTGTTTTCACACACTGTCACTTCGCCGCTATTCGCTTTGTTTCGACCGATTGCGAGATTGCAACCATCGATTTTTATTATCCGTCTCTCGATACATCCCAGCTCCACTCCGGCAGCTACGCGCACAGTAGTTCCCTTGCCCTGCGTCCGACACTATCGCGCAAGGCCTCGGAGCAATAAATTCTAATAAACGAACGATGGCACAAACGAATTCCCGCGAGTGGACAATTGAAAACGCAGCCAATCGCAGCACCGCAGGACGATGCTTGCCCAGAGGAACCCCATTCGCATCACACCCAACGGCAGAATGCGGGCGAGTGGGAGCTGCTCCCCTCAAGCTGCATGAGCGCGAGTACGCCCAAGGACAACATTTCCAAACCCCGGGGATGAGGGAAAAGCAATAGAACAAAAAGAAAGCTCACAAACACATACACCGAGAACTCACATCAAGGCACAAGGCAATAAATCAATTTTTTCCCGCCATACTTGACACCTTCGGGTAGGTGATAGTCGGCCGTCGGAGAGCGTGCAAAAAATAAAACAATCGGTGACAATGCTTGGGGCAATACATTCCACCCGGTGGTGGGAAGGTAATCCTCGTCCCCTTCGGTGGGCCGGGAGGACCGTACGACTGAGCACCACATTCGCACGGATCGCGCAACGAACGCGTACGGGGCATTGATGAAGACGATAATAAATGGACAGTGTCAGTTGATCCCGTGGTCCGGGAGACTCTGCCGGTGCCGGTTTCGGTTGGCTTCTTCGAAATGCTTTCAGTCCGACACACGAGTGTGTCGACTCGGGCCACGTTTTCCACGTTGGCACGTGGACACCGCAACGGGACAGTAAATTACCGCGCCCTGTCATCTTTCGGACAGTGATTCGGCCAGTAGCCAGTGAGCTTTCCGTAAGCGCACCTGACTGCGAGGGGCGAAAGAGAGAGAGAGGAAGAGTGATTGTGATTATGCGGTGCCAAAGAAGCAGCAGCAAAAAAAAAAAACAACACCCCATTCCAAGAGCACTTTGTGCTCGTTCTTCGAGCTAGTTGTGAATGATTTATTGAATATTTATGACTGATGGGTGAAAGCGCACCGAACTCAGTTTGGATCCGAAATTCAAAGTGTCTGCCAAAGAATCGAAGAACGTTTGAACAAACCGAAACAACAAGAGAACTCAATTTCAGGAACGAAACCATCACGAAATACAACAGGAGACTATTTTAAATGCTCTCATTATTGCTTAATTCTGTTGAGAGCTGTTGAAGCTGCAAGATTGGATTAGTTTCGAAGAATGGCGTACCTCACCGAGCGTTAAGCTTACAGTGCTTCGATCCTCTCCGTTCTCGGGCGTTCAGCGCAAGGCAAGGAGGTTTCGGTAAACATGCAATTTCACTTGAAACGCTTTTAAATAATCATGAACCAGACAAACGATCAAAGAGAGTGTTCGGTGCGGCCAAAAAAACAAAGCCCCAACCCGAAACGGCTTCATCTTGGACGGCTACAATCGAATATCCCGACGAGAGAAACTCGTTCAAGTGCTCGAGCTTCGAGGTAGGTTGAAGTCCCACTTAACCGAAAACCCCAAACACAGGTTCGATTTAAATGCGAATGAGTGAGCTTTCTACCGTTTGCCAAACACCTTCGCCAGCTTCGCCAGCTTCGGGATTGACGTTGCACATGCCACCCGTTTTACCGAGAATGAGCTCAATGAGGGTTGTGAGATGAGATCGTTGTGGGTGTTCGGTTTCCTGTTCAGTTCACACGGGCATTCCGTCGTACGGATTGAACCCTTTTCTTTTTTGTCCGATGCTCTGCTTCTGCACCTTTGGGTGACGAAACTGTCTGTATTTCAATTTCGATCATTGTGTATTATTTTTGGTTGCAAAACAAAAAAACGAGCATCTACGAACCCGTGCGGATGGGATGCTTTGACACGTGGCCCAACACACGTGCTGGCTGGCTGTTAATCCGAGAAGCAAATGCTGATGAGGCTAGCAATCATACCAGCTTACCAGGAAGTGCGCGAGCTCGTAACGATTTGCAGGCATTAGATGTCCTTCTAGAAAATATGCTCCACAAAACAACAAAGAGTAGCAAACAGTACGGGATCGCCCAAAAAGTGTTGCATAATTTTAGGAGCAAAGGGATGGTTTTGTTTGACTTTGACGCAATAATTGCGGTGTGGAGTAAATTACGGATAAAGTTCGTTAGCATCATCAACTGAGGCCCGGTTAGCCTTCGTTGGGCTGGGGGGAACTGAAATGTGTCGCAACTTTGACATGAGCGTAATGATTTTCAATGTTAATAATTCCCACGTGTAATTACTTCAAGAGCACTGATGTGTACTTCGGATTTGAGTCCACTCTTAATCTGGATTTGGCAAAACTGAAACCAACGCCAAATCTTCTGCCAAAAGCAACACAGCAATTCTGACTCCGGATGAGGACTCTGGATGATGACTCTGTACGGTACCATAAGAGTTTGCACGACTATGGATCATTCCATTCGACTTTGGACGAGTCTAGTCTGCTCGGGATGTGTCTGAACGACTCTAGTAGATGTCTTGACAACTCCAGATGCGTCCGAACGATTCCGAAAGAGTTTGAATAAATATGAACGAAACCAGATGAGTCTTGACGACTCCCGATGAGTTCGTACGACTACAAATCACTCTTGAGATGTTTAGATGATTCCGGAAGAACCCAAATGAGTCCGAACGGCTCCAGATGAGTCTAAACAGCTCAAGATGAATGTTCGGCCAGCTCCGGGTGAGTTCGGCCAACTCCAGATGAGTTTGGACGTTTCCAAATAAGTTCGGATATTTCCAAATGAGCCTTGAAAATCACAGATGATTCTGGATGACTCCAAGTGAGCCAGGTCGACTCCGGATGAGTCTAAACGACTTCACATGAGTACAGACTATTCCAATGAGTGTGAACGGCTCTGCATGCACGAGAACGAAAAACCTCAGACTAGTCTGGACGACTCCGGATTAGCCAGGTCGACTGCCGAGGAGTGTGGACGTCTACAAATTAGTCTTGACAAATATGGATGAGTCTAGAAGAGTCCAGATGAGTCAACTCCAAATAAGTCTAGATGGCTCAAGATGAATCCAAACGACTCCAGATGAGCCTAGCCAAATCCAAATGAGTTTGGCCGGCTCAAGATATGTCTGGACGACTCCAGAATCATCTGGACGACTCCGCAATACTCCAAATTGTATTCAAAAATTGATTCTAGATAAGTCCTAACATCCCTGGATGAGTTCAGATATGTTTGAACGACCCCGGATGGTTATGCATCAGTCGGAAAACGTTCACGGATCACTCCGAACTAGTTTGAATTAAAGTTTTAATCTAGGATAATGAAGGTAAGCAATGCAATTACAGATGCTATAAGTTTTTTAATTTAATTGTGTATCGCATGAACGTTTCGACAGCTAAAAACCCGGTTAAATTTGAATTAAAACACAAAATTACAACAAGGTATATTTACAAAAACCCTAATGCATAAAAATAACGTCTCTCTTATCAATTCACTTCAATCGTTACAGAGACAAACGTTCGAAAACAAACTGCACTAACGATGTCCGGAATCTTACCATTGCAACGAACACTCACCAATTTCCATCTAATAGGGAAAATAAAGAAACAATCTACAATTGTATCGATTTGATTGCAATTACTCCCAGCACGGCCAAGTACAGGGGTAATCGCTTTTGATTGCAGCTCTCCATTGTTAAAAGTTTTTATTATCGTTCGATCGCAAATTGCTCTTGCGCACTTGCTACACTTCCTTGCCTATTGCTTTCCGTTTTTCTCTTTACTTTCCCCGTTGCAATCTGCATCGAGAGAGTTGAGCGGAACGAAAATTAACTATGAAAACAGTAAAACACTCCAGGTAGAAAGAAAATTAATCATGCATTTTTAACCAAGAGGTGAAGTGTGATTTCGGTTCGAAACGCACAGACCACGGAACAAGCCACGTTGGACGCCACGGGAACGATCCGGGCCCAGGAGTTGATTTGCGAGATGAAATCTAAATCTCGTCATACCGGCGAGCCGGTCCAGAACATTTCTGATTGGAAATTAGTGCCGCTCCAATAAGTACGGTTTTACACTGCGAGCCAGCGGGACTGGTCAACTCGGAAACAACGCTGGCAACCAGTTGCGTTCGACGCTGCAGTCACTGATGGTAGTGTATTTTTAATTTCGCGATAAAACACACCCTCTCCGTGATTCGTTGCAGCATGGGAATGGTTTTTGCACGACCAGGTCAGGATTTTGCCAACCGCCAACCGAACCGGATATCGAAAATAACTTTCCACCAGGTTGTACCGGGTTCGGTGGTCCTCGGTGATCGTGCTGGGACGAGGCATCCTTTGGACCGTGGAAGTAATCTTGCTTTTAGTTCAATAGTTGAGCGGGTGGGTTTTGGGAATTTAATTTCCCTGCCCGCTCGGACTCGGCGAAATTGTTCGCAGTAAAACATTGGCCCACGGTTGTTGTTCGATCGATCTGGGTTTGCGCGGGTTTGAAACTTTCACTACTAATTCCCGTGGCGAGTGTGTTGCGTTTGGTGCCCGGTGCAATCATTATGATTATTATTAGTCCACTGCGAATTAATTCAAATCCCGGGTTGGGAATCGGGAAAGTGGGTGAGCTTTAGTGGATTCCAGAACAAGCAGGGATTAGAGATCGAAGGCCACAAAACACGGCACTACGGTATGCGAATGGACGATGAAATCACGGGTTTCTCTTGGACTTCAGCCATGTTTCAATAAACCAAAATTGAAACAAGATTATACCCTGTGTTTGTGGATATTTCGTTGGTTTTTTTTCATTAGATGAAAACAATAAAATAGGCGTTGTATGTTCTTAATATGACGCTAAATTGTTCTGAATTTTATCATAAATTGCATTCAAGTTTATATTTTGTGATTGAATATACTTTGTAATGCGTGCATTGAAATTGCAATTCAACAACTATCAAAAATGTTTCATGATTGGTTTCATGACAGTTCCTGGCATATGTTACAAAGTTTTAATACAAATTACTTTTTTTTTAAACAAATAATTTTTGTGAACTTTATTTTAAATAGTTTATTTAATTTAAAATTTAAAAATTTGCAAAATATACAAAATTTGGACTGTCTCAAAGCTAAAAATCGTTTCCCACAAGATTTCCCATGAATTGAAGTGCAATAGTTACATTACAGGGTTTTCCAGGAGTTATCATAGCTGTGGGACACTTTATTGAGTCTTTCTTACGGGAAATGAACTTAATATAATGGGAATTGGACTCTATAGCACCCTTAATGGATAAATCCAATAGAAATTTCCAAGCAGTCTGTCCAAAGAGGGTGCCATGGAGTCCAATTTCCATCATATGAATTTCACTTCCCATAAGAAATAGCCAAGGAAGTGTCCCACAACTATGAGAACCTCGGGCAACCCTGTAATACAAGGTTCAGTTGATCTGTCCACAAAAAACACCAATTTTGGATGTTTGCTAAACTGTTTTAATATTTTGCATAAAAAAGAGTAAAAAGAATAATACTCACTGAGCCCTAGCGTACAAAACATATCCAAAACCGCAAAACATACAAAAATAGAAAAAAACAATATAGTGAACTGCTGACCTGCTGGAACCGGGGCGAGAGAATAAACCCATTTTATCCCATTACCGTGGTGCATTACTGATCCAGAAAAAAAACAACCGCAACACACACCCGATCGAGCATCGAATCCGGTTGCTTGTTACTGTGGCGAAAACTAAAAAGCGTCCTCTCCCATCGTCCCAAAAAGCCATGCTTTATGCTTGTCCCACGAACTCTACACAGACACACCAAAAACCACACAAACACACAGGGCAGACAGAGGAAAACATGTCCCTGGCTTAGCGAGAAACCGGGTCAGATGGACATTCGGTGTTCAGCGTATGCAACGAACCAGTTTAAAAAACGCCCCAGCCCACCCGCCAGTTTCGTGAAAATGAAAATTTGTCGTACTTTTAGCACCTATTGGACGTACATTCGGACCCACCTTAAACACTGAGTGCGCCACCGAAAGGGTCGGGAAGATGCAGGAAGACCAACACATACACACACAGGATACACGGCATGTGCATTGGAATTAGATTTCGAATATTGAACCACAAACTCCTGCATCTCTCTCTCCGTTTCCACTAGACCGATAATTATCGATTTGTGCAGTAGCTTTGACTAGCTCGGTCGGTTTACCGAGTACGCTTACGGTTTTTGGCAAAAAGGGTTTCGCCCGACCCGGTAATCGCTTTCGATACGGCCCCGAAAGCCCCGTAGGAGATTAAATGCCAAGGCTGCCCGACCGGATAGCTTCACATTCCGAGGCAACGAATCAGTATGTGTGTGTGTGTGTGTGTTTAACATCCGTTTTGTCTGCCCTATTGATATTTGATACTTGCTTGCTGCGGTGCACACACGGTGGTGAATAGGGGAAACCGGGTTGCCTCCGGGTTGCCTACAGCTCCACAGCGCATCTGAGGCGCACCAAAGCTACAACGTTGGTTGGTGTGTGTAATTATGGGTAAGGTTATAAATAGAAAGCCTTGTGCCTGGTGGGAAGGCAAACCAGGGGGCGGTACAATGGACATTCTGGGAGCTTTCCAGGAAAGTGGAATTGTTTGTAACCACCACCATCGCCTTCCTGCAGCCTTCTTTTTATGCACACATGCCGGACATGTGTTTTGCCAGATGGTAAACTTGCACAGACAAAGCTCGGATGCACACAAACACACATCCTAACACAACCAAATCCAGCCCATTCGAATGCCCCCCCCCCTTGTGCATGTCTCATCTCCTTCTCCTTCCCTAAAACAAATATGATCACCTGCAATAACGATTAACATATATTGATATTGGCGTCCTCATCATCCCACGGCGCATGGTGGGCATGGTTCGGCATTTCGTGCGTTAAATTAAGTTATAGTTTATTGCAGAAAATTATGCTAATTTCAATAACAATAACGATTGATACTACTGATGCTTTCCCGAGTGCACCGAGGCTTGCATTGGAGGCTCACTAGTGCCCGGTTGCCCCGGACGTAACCGTGTGCGTACCGTAGATCGTATTTATGAATAAGCGGGTTTAATTAGGGGCAATATTTGAGTTAAGTGGCCACCGAGTGAGGGTGAGAACTTAATCGACCACAGAAAATGTAGCCTTCCTGTGCGCCCCAGCGTGTGTGTGTGTGTGTTTCGGGTGTGCGGTCGAGTAGCACCGAAATCAAGTGAAGCAAAACACGACCCAGGGACGGGTTTTTGCATAATGGGGACACTGTTTAGTTTACCGCCGTCGGGTTTTGTTGGACCAAAAACCCCGTGCCAAGAATTAAATCGAGAAGTAGTTTCCATAATGAGAGTGAAGGGGGTAGATGATGACTAAGGATACTTGCGTGTGCTGGAATTGAAATAATCCGTCATGACGAACTGGGGACCGGAATTGGGCTTCCGGGGTAGTGTTGATAAAGTTTATAGAAACGATCACTAAACGGTCAGAGAGGCCCCAAACTTTATGGATATTGTTATAGTGCAGTTGAAGTACGGCTCGCTGGCATTATAAACACTCGGGAGTGTGATGGAATGGGCGGGTAATCAAATCTAAAACTAACTGCATTCCAATATCTTTCCCGTTTTATATCCCTGTCCGACTGTGCGACGGTGACTTATTGAATAGGGCGTGTTTTTGGCAATGTTTTAAGTGACTAAATTACTTAAATCCTGCACGATGACCCATACACGAATGGTAGTTAGTTTGAAGGTGTATTTTATGCTAAGAGGAATCTACTATAGATGACAGGGTGATACTCTCTAATGTGATTGGGCGAAACTATTTAAGTCATATCATCATTTGTATGATACTTACTAGAGCAACTGACCCGACGATAACATAACTAACGCTTGTCATTCTCCATGGACAATAAAGGTTGTTTGAATTGTTTATCAAATCGAATGAAAAAGTATCTTTTACAAGGGACAGAGTGATTGAGAACGTTCATGTGAAAAAGCTTAATTTAGCTACAAAATAAATACATCAAAGCGAGTATTTCCAATTTGATTGTAACATAAGTGTTCTTGATATTATCATATTTCTAAAACAGCTCTATAGATGACTCTTTTTTGCACTATCATTGACAAATTACATATAAATATATAAAGGTTAATCGAGTTTAATTCTACAAAAACTGAAGAAAATTTCTTTACCACACAGTAAGGCCAAAAATACTTTCAACAACCAGACCAAAAAAAGAAAGTATGCCTAGTAAGTAACGGAGATCCAGCGGATCTGGATCGAAACAGTATCTGATTCTGTATTGTAAACGAAGTAACCCTGTGGAAACAAAGTAGTCGTGGAGCGATCGGTTCGTTGTAGTTTTTGATAGTCAAAAATCATCTGTTATAGAGAACGGTCTTATAAAATCTTGTTAATAAAAAACTTCTTAAGTGTTTCAAAGAACCGAATCCCGTTATGTATCGAACCCGATTGAGTTCCATGACTAGGAACAGGTACAGGTACAATTCTAGGACCTGCATATATTCGGCATCAGTTGCAAGACCATTCTGGCTTCCGCATCAGTTCCAGCATTGGTAAGAATTTAGTATCAGTTCTAGTTCCGCTAGCATGAGTGCAGAAGCATTTCCAAGATCGGTTAGGACTCAAAATTAGTTTATTTTAAAGTTACGTTCGAATTTAAGGGGATCTTGGGAATATATTGGTGCGTGGTCCAGTAACCGGGCAACATTGAAATGATTTCATTTAATGACTTTACGTAATAGGTGTTTTTTTCATGCAAATTGTTTAACCCACCCGTTCTATCGAAACGGATCACACGCATCATGATGGTCCGCGCCGGAAAGCAGTGCCGGAACACCATTGAATGTTCGGTGTGTCCCTGAACAATGACAATGAAAAGGATTTGGAATGTCAAGGAAAACTGCAACTGGAGGATTTGTGGAAGTTCTAAGAAGAATAACGCCCATCAAACGATCGGAATGAGCTCGTACCGACGATAAAGTGCGTTGGGGTCAAATGAAACATGATACCAACGTATTTTTACAATAAGAGTCTCAAACTCAATGCGTATGACTACCGAAAGCTTCTGAAAACTGTAGTAAAATCATCGATCACAAAAGAGGCCAACGGTTGGCCGTATGTGTGGCAGTACGATACGATACTTTACCACGTGTTTGCCTAGTCATCACGAGGAAAATTCTTCACATTTGATCTCCAACCTTCCCAGAACTGAAACCCTTTGATGGGAGCCGTAATCAAAACTTCTAATTTTGCAAAAAATCCTAAATCAACAATTTTGTCCTTTTCCCGTAGGAATCTGTCAAACTCATTGCGAACACTCTGCAGCTGCTTGTAGTTCAGTGTTGTATGGATCATCATCAAAACCAACACATTAAAGCAGATTTCAAATAAAAGCTTCAGAGATATAAAACAATTATTTAGATGAATAAAGATGGCAAAAATGGGAAATTTTATAACCCTTCGACCACTACCTAATTTTGGATGCTATTTGTAAGATTAATAATGTTGAAACTTCGCATCTTTGACAAAAATAAATGAATTGAAGGAAAACAATTACCAAGCAAATCTCCATCAAATTAAAGCAACAAAGAAAAGCTCTGACGTTTTTACAATTGCAAAATTGTGTCTGGTGGCAGAAAACATCTAAATCGCTTAACACTAAACTCATCACATTCCCCGCAGCATCTTTACTAGAACAGGAATAAAACACTCACTGCGCGAAAGATTCTCACTCAACCTGCTCGAATGCGAAACTGGCCGCGTCCGCGTGTTCTGCCGAAAAAAAGTGCTTCCGGCCGTATTTAAAACTCACCCACCCGAACCAATCGAACAATCAAGTAAAAAGCACCAAGACAAAAAGCGGCACAAAAACAAGGAGCACCGTTGCGCCCCAAAAAGTTTGTATCAACAGCGTCCTTCATTTCAGCAGACCTTCTCCTCGAACTGCTTGCTGTTTATGTTGCGCTGGACGAAGAAGTGCGCACCGCGTTACGCAACCGCCGTCATCGCGGTGGTGCAGGATTTAATTACGCGGCCAGAGAGACGCCCCGGGAGAGCGAAATTAGGTTTTTGCCGGCCCGTAAGCATCGACACTTCCGTTTGAAGTTTGATTCGCCAGGCACCGGCACCGTCCCTACCACCGTCCATGGCCCCTATCAGATTACCAAGATCGGACGAGCAGAGGCAGTATGTTCCGGTTTGAAGGCGCAGCGATAAGAAAATTAAACTAACCAATTGTTGGTGGGTGGGTGGGTGGTGGCCGTCTCCCCCTCCCAGCTTCCAATTCGCTGGAATCGGCTGCAGGATGCCAAGGGCGTGATGGTGCGTGTGCGAGTTAATTAGCACTTTGCGTAATGAATTCGCACTCGCACTACGGTTGATGGGAGCGGCGGTGGGATTGGGGCATGGCAGGGCCTATGGTTGAGTGACGAAACAATATTTGCCAGCCCGCAAACGCCCAGCCGATCGTAGCAAGGGGTACTTGAACTTGAACACAAACTAATTTGCTGTGTGCAGCGACCATCGCAATGGTTGCCATTTTTCAGCGAACGATGGCGGACAGCACCGCTTGTGTTTAACTAAAACGAAACAAAACTATGCTACCTATGCTACACGCCGAACAAACAAACACACTCTCGACGGGAAATGACGCTCTATGTTTGTTTATTGTCTTTTTTCCTTTTTCACTGTGTAACTACAGCAAATAACAATAGCAATCCAACATGGATGAAATGACAGTTCGAACCGGTCACCGGCAACCGGTTCATCGACATCGCTCACGCACTCGTCACCGTGGCAACGGCGGACGGTTTGGGACTTTTCTTCATCCACTTCGTCTGCTGCGCCTTGCTCTGCTTCACAAAGATCGGCTTCTTGATGTACACCGGGTACGGCTTGGGGATGTGCACCGGGTACGGTTTCGGCACCTCGACCGCCACCCTGTGGAAGATGGGAATCTCGATCGGCAGCGCATACGGCACGGGCCGGTCCACCTGCACCGGGATCGGTTTCTCCACGTACACCGGTATCTTGCGCTCGACCACGATCGGCACCTTGTTGTGGATGGCGATCGGGACCGGTATCTTCACCGGGACGGCCACATGGCGCTCCACCTTGATCGGGTACGGCACCGGGACGTTTTTGGTGATGGTAATCTCCTTGAACTGCTTGTTGCCCCACGGTTCCGGGTTTTTCGTGTCGAACGTGTGGGCCGAAACGACGCGCTCGGCCGTACCGAGTGGGACGAACCTTTTGGCAGGGCCAGCCGTCCCGTGGGACACTATGATGGCGCAGGATTGATGCACCGCTACCACCAACAGAGTTAACACAATGCTCTGAGAATGCAGGAGGGGAAACCAATTCTTAATCACACACAAGGACCTTATCACAACACACATCACGCGCTTACTTACTTTCATGTTGTTCAACCGCTCGTTCCGATGTTTCACACTGCAATGATTGAGAAACCAACCGGCCGCTGGCATATTTATAGTTGGTATGCCTCAGCAACTGGCCGTGAGCTCTGCGTGTTCAGTTGCTCTGCGGGCTCGGTACTCGGAATTAGTCTGCACTCCCGGGGCTCACCGGTATCCTCATTAGCTCCGGGGGTGGGGTGGGTGGTGCGATTAGGAAGTTTGTTTTAGCGGCGATACCTGTTTAAAGCTAAAACACTTGCGCCCGGTGAACTTTTGGTGGTAGGTGTGCCTGTTTTCATGCTGCATTATGCACCCGTAGTCATTAGGGTGTCGATTTCGTCATTAGTAAAATATTTTAAAGAAAGAAGAGGAAAAAAACACCCTCCAGCAACACGTGCCGTACAGGGAATGTGGTATTCGCTTGTCCGGCGTCTTTGTTTGACATGCAAAAAAGGTTTTGATTTCACGTACACACCGTGCTTTCACGCGGGTGTCAGTGAGCTATGCTTCACTGATGCAAACTGCGGTATCATTGATAGGTAACAAGATCACTGGTAATGGATTTTTGCATACCGACAACGTTGAGTGGGAAAAAAATGCATTTAGGTGGGAATTTCAGGTATTAAAAACACAACAAAAACGATATAAACGCAAATAAATGGAAAAATAATGCAGTTAGGTAATCAGTACACATTATGCAAATAAACATCCGTATCGAAAAAAACATGGCCCTATCGCCCTTATTCAGGAATCGGTCATGAGCCTCGCCCTTAGGATCGTTCCCATTGCTTTGGGAAGCGTTGGGAATTGAGATGAGAATACTCAATCTTTTAAAATCGAAGTGATTGAAATCAGAGAAGAAGATATAATAATTGAATCTGTGTCTTACTCTTTTTCGATTGATTGATTTGATTGATTGAAAAATGTATTTAAATACATTTTAACCCCATTTTTACCACTCTTTTGCGACTCAAGTCACTCAGTCTCTTTGCGCCGACTAACGACTGTGTGCTATACATTCAAAACACTTACTCTTTTCGCCGGTTAGTGACTTACTTTATCGGGATTCATCCCTGACTCAGTTTGGATAAAATCCGAATGGAAAATGTGTGATAAAATAGTTTAAAATGAAGATATTCATATACAGTGAAATCCCTCGAAGGTGAATATTCAAGGGACCGTCAGCTTAGAGAGATATTCACGTTGAGGAAACTTATGAAGGTGTTGGTATGGAGTATCAAAGAAAATACGACAAAAACATGGCCTCCGTTGACCAATATGTTTATGAACAATCATCCAAAAATGCATCTAACCGCAAGGCCAGACGAGGTGAAATAAACAACGAAATGAACGATTTGACAGGTGAAATATCTGTCAGATAACGCATCACAGCAACCAGCTGGTGGTGTGCAATGTAAACAAATAACGTGTACAAACTTGCAACTAAATCCATTAAATGTCTTCACGATCAAGCATTGCGATAATTTCAGTCAATACTTCATCATTTATTCCAATTAGGGAATGTTCTGTTTAAAAAGATATTCTTTTTAAGTGAATTTTAAAAGCGGATGCTGTATCTCCCATAACCCTTTAGCTGTATATGTCAGATATTTCAACTGTCAGCATAGTTCATTTCGCTGTATATTTCAAAATTTTCGATTCTTAGAGCTTAAAAATCATCGAGAGGTGAAATAAATGGCAATGAAAAAGAATACATATAATTGACACTTTAAAATGTGTTACCCGGTGAGACGAACATGCAATATACAACTGGTAACATATGGCGTTAAAACGATCATAACTAGTGGTAAGTTAACCATATCAGTTAAGAGATACGCAAATAACAGCAATCGTGTGAAGTAGCTAAACATTTTACTCAACTTGAAGTATTGTTTGGAGTTCCAAATCAATACAAACTGCAATGCAAAAAAATTTGCGCGGATACTGTTGTTCATGCATATTTGCTGCTATCACAGCTGCCTCCTAGAACAACTTCCTTCTCAACCAATTTCCCAAATCTCTCCCCTTCCCCGCAAAACAACACCAGCGTGCGTGTTTCGTCAACTTATTGCAATATTCGGTACCGGTCATAAAATGTGAACTCCCTCTCAATCATCTCCGGTGACCCGAAATATGGTTTCATTAATTTGTAATTTACAATTCCTTTCCGCACGGCGCAGCAACGCCCCGGAACGCGGCACGGATCGAAATTGATTCGCATTCGCTATTCGGAAGCATCATTATATCCTGTGCCTTTCGCAAATCGCTTGTCGCAAGGCTTATCGCGGCATCGCTGCCCGGATACTGCGCAGGGCCGGACTGTGGCCGATTAATACGCTGCACAGGCAAATTTATTACCATTCCCGCACGCGAATCACCCAACCGCCCAACCACCCAACAAACCAATCACTCGCAGTCCGAAAAGGTCGCAATGGCGAATATGAACGTGACCCCGGCACACGAACTCATCCTCTCTGTCTGGGCACGTACACTCAGTGTGCGCGGCCCACGCTGGTCTTCTTTGTCATTGGAGCGCCAAGGATATGTACGGTAAACAAACCGTAAAGATATATCATCGATAAATGGTCCGTTGCATTTATCCGATCCCGGGGCAAGGCAATGGTACCGTGGATGGTGAGCGGGAGGGCAGTCTTCTTGAAGACCGACGCGGCCCTAATTCATTACGCCCTAATTGGAACGCGCCTTGCCCACTGTTTGGACGCTCCACTGGGAAACTATAGCCAGGTGAAAAACGTACTTGCAAACCACAGGGCAAATACGACATGGCATGGCGAAGCACATTCAATGAAGTCATTGTTTCCAACGACCCCTTCCGGAGCATTTTCTTGAGGACGTACCGGGCGCTCCGGTGCGTACAAACTTTCTCCCTCCCTTTGACTTGGCTGTCTTTGCGACTCCCGGGCGCACTCGCTGTGTGGCCCCTTTTACTAGGGATAGTTTCAGCGAGGAGTGGTGCAACGATGTAGCCAGCAAAGGATATCGGTTTACTGCTCAGAATTGCCGCCGGTGCTCTACACAAAACCTTCCTGCCTGCCTGCCTGGCTTCTAATCAAATTTACTTCGATCTTGAGCGAGGTGCAGCAAAACGGAGCGCAGACCATTGTTTTTGTACCGCGCACCGTGGTCGGGACAAATTGCCTTCCACACAAAACCGACGGCATTATTGTGCAAGGTACAGAGATACACACACACATATACACACACAATGGAAATTAATAATCCACTGAGCACCACCCAACCCCGGTAGGTCCTGTCCAACGTTCAAATAATAGCTTTCTACTTACAGCGCGCAAAGACGACGCGTCGCTTGGAATTTCTAGCCAGCTTCAAACCTCCCCAGCGCGTCCTTATCTTCCTCGAGCCATCTTGAATTGAATCGAACCTGCAAGCACAGGCCTCGCTTGGTTTGGTGAAGAAAATGAGCTTATTTCTAATTTTCGAACGTGAATTAAAATAACGAGCTGCGGAAAGGAATCGAAAGCACTATTTCAACGCTTTATCTGATGCCCGATATGCTAATGCCTCATTCGCTGCATGCTCCAGGCACGTCCTTGCTTTCTCTCTCTCTCTCTTTCTCTCTCTCTGTCTCTTCTCTCGAGGCGTGGAGGGGGCGATACATGCCGTGAGGGAACAAGTGTGATAGCTTTACACCGCTTTGCCCACTGTGAAACGTGTTCAAGTGCTTGGCGGGGACTGGTCGTGACTTGGTCCTCTCAAAGGCGCACAACTCCTGGAATGCGGGAATGCGATAGGTAAGCAAGTTTCCCACGCAACCGATTGACTATGAAATACGTGCAGTTGGCATGAAAATCCATGCTTACCGTGTAGAGCGAAAGAGTGCGCGTGCCAATTCCTTTGAAGGAAGAGGCTCGCAGGATGCCGATGAGCTGTTCGTTATGTTTCTTTTCGCCCTTCCAAAGTACTTACAAGCTTCCAGGTGGGGCTAGAGATCCTGCCTGTTTTGGGGTGGCGGGGGGTGGAGAACGAGTTTCAGGACAATTAGATAACGGTAATGAAAAATGGAGCGTAGAGCGTGATTTTATACGAAGCTCCGGGGAAACGTTCAACGTGTTGTGTTTGTCGTAGGGCAAAAACGTATTTATTGAAGGTGTTGTTAGCTTGGGGTTGGAGAGAATCGGAAGCAAGCAGAAAAACGGGACCTGATTTGATTATAACATTGTCAATAAATGTAACTCAAAGCCGTATCGAGCGATCGGTGCCAATAGTCACGTAGGTACGTTTAGATAGAAACGGTGAAGGTGTTTATGAGATATAAATGAGCGAGGAAGTATTTTCAGTACTTGCGGTGATTTTTTTGTGTATATCTTTTTAGAAGAGCTGTTCAATACAATAAAAAACCTATTTCTTGAGAACTGTTTCACGCTTCTTGATAGTTTTTTTGTGGGACATTTACGTGTTTTGTAATATGATACTATGGTGAAGTTGGTTTAAGTAAACCGAATAGTTCAAATTTATTTTTAATTTATCCCGACAAGAGCAGATTACACTTAAACACCGTACGTCCACTAAACGTTTATTTTTGTTCTAGGTCCGCACCCTAAAATAGCATGATTTTAACACGTCTAAGGTGACGAAGTCTGGTGTGAGTAGCCTCATGATGGCAAACACCAATTAGATCGAATAACAACAACGCGCCATGCTGACTGCTAATTGATATAATTAGTAATGTCGTGCTGGATTCGACTCCGTCGGCTAATTATTTTTGAACGTTAGCATCTCTCTCCGATATCAAAGTGGTGGTAATCTTATTTCGCAGCTTGTTAGAACGACTTGTTTTACCCGTGGGTAACATTGACGCCTTTGAAAGTGACTCATATTTCATTCTGCCTACTCCAGCTTTAAAATAAATGGATGGTTTTACATTCATACGCGTCGCTTTTGGATTGAGGTTTTGATTGACGAAAGCCTGTACATACCATGCACGTAGGTCGATTAAACCAGATGACGAAAAAATCATCAATTTTCAAATTTTTTACAAAACCTTTAATTTTACCTTTTTTGCTTTTACCATTTCCAAATTTTGCCTTTAGCCACATTGTCTTTACCTTAGTCTTAAAAAGTCCTTCAAACACTTCCTTCCTTAAAACAACATATGTTTGAGTAGTTAAATGCATTACAGGTTTTAATAGTCATTTAACAAAATCCAAACACTGTTCCATACAAAGTCAACAACAAATTACAACTTATTTCCAAATCTTCTTGCCATAGCTCTGATATCTATTGCAACGGTTTTGTTTTTATATTTGTCATCAATTATTAATAACGTATATTACACACTAAGTATCCCGTCTTGGGTTAAAAGCAGCTAGATTCACGCTACAGGTTGGAAATAACGAGGTTTGGTCTGATAAATAACAATGGTTCTGGTCTCGATTGCTTGAAATAAACTAATAGTAAGACTAAATTGTAAATCGATGTGGTGGATCAGATTGGATTTAAATTTAGTGACAAAATAATTGAGCGGAAATTGAAAGATAACTTTGAAACAATCCCAATATGATTTAAATACCTAGACGTCTGAAATAAACGCCTACAATCTACCAGAACCTTTGCACTAGGCTCGGTCCTTAACATACATCTTTTGCTTCTATTTTATGTCAATATTTTAGTTTATACACACTAAAACCATAAACTGTATTTATGCATGCGCTAGAACCATTCACATGCATTAAATCAGATTACTACAACGAGCCCTAATGTTTACTTTATTTTACAACCTCTCGCAAAATTTGACAACCACCCTATGCACTGCATTTTGTTTCCGCTTTCCGTAACAATAACCATTGCCATAACCCATTTCGTGCACCCAATAGCCCATCCGACCCATCTAATGCACACACTAATGCACTCCACTTCATCCGTACTGTGGATGGTTGTGGGCGACCGTTTAGTATGTGCATGAGACGACCGATCAATTTTATTATTATTATTAAACTATCGATTTATTTGGCTGAGAAGAAGCGGGTAGAACCGGGCCGAGTTGCAGCAAAGAAATCACCTGCAGGGAAAAGAAAGAAAAGCAACCAACGGATCGGAAGTGTCCCGTGTCAGGCGATTGCACACACGGGAAACACCCGTACGCCCGGCGGCTACTCGTCTGGCTGGCTGCACCGCGCTCGGCTGCCAATGCTCGTACCACATTCGCCCGTTTCCAAGTTATGGCAGCCGTTTATTCAATTGCTGTGCACCGTACCAAAGCACCCCGCTGTCCCCCTGCTGGCAAACCGATAATTTATCCATAAACATTATCTGGCCACTTCCATTACGGGCATATGTTGGGTCGTGCACGGTACGGGTAGATTTACCATAAAGCTCTGGGATGGCGCTCCGAAGGAAGCAAGGTCGAACGGGAAGATGCACATTTCAACAGACACATACTCACACACTACCGGGGACATCAGAGTTGGGTGGATTATCGCGATTTGAAGAAAAAAACGGCAGAACGTCGAGACAAATGCAACTGAAATATGCACAAATACACACACACAGAGAGACGCCCGAGGCATTCGACAGTTTGGCTCCATAAATAATAATATATTGGCAGGTGAAGAAACCGAACGGACCCGTATGCAAAAGAAATACTCTTCTGTCTACGGTGCATATTCCAACTTCACCCACCAGAGCTCCAGAGGTGGACACAAAGAAAAAACTAAACCAACAACAACAACAGCAAAAAGAGACGTGCATTGAGCATAAAACTAGCTGAGCTCAATAAGCGCCCACCGTTAGTGGGACATAAATGCGCCAATTCACGGCGACGGTTTGCGCGCTGCACATCGTATCCAAAAAGGCACCGCCAGCGCTTTTGGGATAACGGACTCCGGCGTGGTCGTCAGGAATGGTGGAAAATTTATAGTCCACCCCTCCTCCTCCCCCCCTCTCCAGCAGCAGCAACAAACGAAACTGATCGCATTGGGTCGTATGTCTGTCACTAAAAATCCAACCCCGGTGGAATGGTTCAGTGTCAGTGCATTTCATACGAGTGCTCATATTCACTTACCGCCCTTCAATCGGTACGGTACAGCTACCCGGCTCAAATGGAGTTGTGTGTGTGTGTTGGAAAAAAATGAGAAAATCCACTCTTCCATCCGGTTCCGATTTGAAAAAACAAAAATATAAACTAACCTCACTCCAACAGCTTTCAAAGTTCTTGCGGCAGGAGAGAACGAACCAGAATGGAATGGAGAATGGATGAATCTCAACAAATGGTTGCACCTGGTTGCTATTGGAAACGCAGTGCAGCGGAAGGAGATCTTCCCATCGTAGGTGCTCACGTGTACAAATGGTCACATGAGAATAGAACCCTGTACGAGGTACGGAAATACAAAATAGAGCATAGAACAAAAAAAGCCCTCTTCAGGGAAAATCACCCATATGGGATACGAAACGAAACTGTAAAATAAAGCGTAACTCGTTATCTGGTTTGATGCTCCGTACGAACACAGCTCTAAACAAAAAACGGGGCAAACACTTCTACAAGCGTCCTGTACAAAAGTGGCCCGATCTGTACGGTCCCATAAAACAAGTGCATCGTTCCGGTTGATTGAAATAATACCGCTAAAGAATTAGTCTCCTAAAGCGAGATTCATGACATGAACCGGTGGTACTTGCTGTACTGCTGCTACAAATGCTGCTTACGTCACAATGGTTGCATACATTCAGGCGCTCTCGGTGGTCCTGCTAGAAAGGCGGGCTGGGCAGCACGTACGTGCGAAAGGAACGAAACCAATCCGTTTCTCTATCGACCTTAAGCTGCTGCTGTTTATCCCTTTTTGTTTCCCCCTTTCCTTGTTGGGGTTGCGGGGAGTTGAAATTTCCACCAAGCTTACCATTTCACCAGCCCTGTGTCGAACACTTATCGGCACATCTTGCCAACCAATGACACACTGCCAGTGGCTCATTTCCTTCCTCATCACTGTACCCTGGTGGGTCGTTCGGAAGGCTTGGACGTTGATGCTGGAGACACTTTTTTAAAGTAGACCGCTTTTTGCCGTTTTTTTTTGCAAAGCGCCATATATCGAATCGATTGTACCTTGTTTGGTTGTGCTTCTCCACACCGATCCGATTGAAAGGGAAAAACGTAAATGCACTTTGTGGGGGTAGGAGGCTCCCTGCAGCCCCCTTGGCAACCGGATGTAAGGGAACACCTGATGATAATTTATTTATTGGAAGCTCTGCTGCAAGGTATCGGATCAACCCTTCTCCCCGGTACAGTAGAACCTTTTCCACTGCAGAACGTGAACCAGCTGCTGTACGGTAGGCAGCCGAAGGGGTTCAATGTGTGAGCTTTCTTCTGTTTTCAAATCCATAAAAACGGCACAGCGATAGACTCCGAACGGATAGCGAGAGTGCTTTGCTACTTTGTGCCAGCGGCCATTGGATACACAACATCTCTCATCACTTCAATTTGTGGCACGGTTCGAACGGTCCAGCAGCTAGGCTGGACTGAAGGACAAAGCCGTGACGATGAAGTGACAATACCACTACATTCTGCTTGCCTTGGAAGAAAGAAAAAAACCCTTCTGTTTGCAAAACACTTACGGCATTAGGCAAACTTCGAGGCACTGCATTTGATGGCATTATCAGAACTGAGCTACACTTACAGCTGTATTCACCACTGCAGGTGGTGCAGCATACTGCATGCTAGACTGTCCATCCACTATCACGGGTTCAGTGACGAGGCCACGTTTTCAAACAATCCAGTGGCTTTTCTTGAAATCCATCCCGACTAAACGAAAACGCATGTGCTCGTTAACTTTGACACAAACGGGTTGACATGTTCGGTTGAATGCTTTTTTGGTTTGTTCTTAAATAATGTCTGTTGCCATTGAGCTTAGCTGATTCTGGGAAGCGTAGGTCAATTTCATTATTTTTGGTACCAATATCGGTAGCACCATTGAGCGGAAAGGAAGATCCAAAGATGGACAAACGTTGGTTCTTGGTTAAGAATGTGCATTGAAGACAAAAAGCAAAGAACATACATGTCCGGCTGGGCAGGATCTGACCCTTTCAGTCGAAATTCGTGGAATACGGTATAACATACTATTTCTGCTTGACTGAAAATAGATGTTGCGTTCGGGTTTTTAAATGATGTACGATGTGTTTGTGCACTGATGTGTGGACTTGCCAGTTAAAGTCTGGACTGGACTAGACCGATGTTAACGACCTGGAAGATGTGTATCGTTTGTGTTGACTCTTCGCCTGACTGTAAGTAGTATACAATATTTTACTTTAAAATATAATTAGGCACAACCATTTTCACTATAAAATAAAACCAAAACCTCAAGCCGCCCTTGTTTGTAGGTACATTAAATAGCAATGATAAAATGATAAGAACATAACGATCTGTAGACAGACGTGCCCAACCATACCTCTGGCCAGTACTTTTAACTGTTCTGTCTTAGGGTCGTTGCGGAAATTTTGGCCTTTGTTAAGTTTTGGTGACTTTTTCGTAAATTTTTCACTTGTTCAAGACAGTTATGTATATCTTAAAAATTTGGCTAAAACCTAAATCCATTTTTTCACTTTTAATCACTAGAAGCTGGACTAGCTGTTGTCTTTTTTCATTCCGGAGGAACGAGCCGAAAAGGCCGCATTGCTACTAGCTGTTGTATTAAGAATTTTTAATATTTTAATTCTGGTCTTTCCCAATATCGACTACGTACAGATCATATCCTCTCGTTTTGAAGCTCTGCCTTGTCAAGTTTAAGTCAAAAGTTGCCCAATGAAACAATTAACACATAAATACTCCTTAGTAAATATAGGGTCGTTATATGGGGCTAATATACTCCTACAATCGTTGTGTAGAAATGTGCGTTGTCCATGGGTTCTAGCTAGTACGTAAATAAGAATAGTTTTCGCGTTTATCTCATACCTCGACAGCTTCGAAATATACACGCTATAGACATGTAAGCTATAAGGCAACTACAAGGGTAAGAAAAACAGTTTAATTCCCCAGTTACTGGTTAGTAAATTGGTTGCTCCGAAGAATAAAATGCGCAAGATTATCGAAACATCGTAAACCTGTAAGCCTATCCAAATTGTTTAAATATTGCATCTATAGCATCCCTTCTGTTTCCAATTCACCGTCTGTAAAGCCATCTGAAGTCTGCTTTAAACGAATTCATTTCAATGAAATGCAATGTAGTCGATGGAGATACAATGCTAAAAGCGGTATAAAATATTCACACAATCAAGCATATTAAATCAGCCCATTACGTGCGAATGCGATACACTTTATCAGTTTACCATCGAAAAATTACCTTTTACAACATTCTGCAAAATTACAGCACAATGTTGAGCCGGTTGATTCAACTGTGCTCGAAATTAATCCTCCCCCTTTAGTTCGTATCGGAGAACCGTTCCGATCGATCAAAACGCAGCGCGCGCACACACTTCCCCTGTGTGTGTGTGAGGGAGAGAGAGAGAAAAAAGGCACATGCCACAGTTCCAGCTGTGGCGCTTTCAGGTCTCCCCGCAAGAAATTAACACTTTGCATACTCTCTAATTAAACCATTGCCGAGGGCGAAAAGGCAACCTTGCAGGGCATGCCCACCAGCCAGTACGGTAGTCACATTTGATTAAAATGTTCCGCTTTTTCGAAAGCAGCAGGACGGGACTGTCAACGCGAACAGCGCTCTGCTGCGTAGCCTAATTGATGCCCTTTCGACAACAACGGTGGCCCCGGCACAGTTGTGATACGCTGTCCAAATCGATGGCTTTTGATGGTGCTTGGCACAGCGCTTGGCGCTGCTCTAATTTGATGCAGTGTGGTGCACTGATTTGTTGCGATTGGTGGGAGGGAAAGGGATAGTTGGACATAATACTCTTACCCGATATAAAGCCACAGCTGCTACCGGCGGGAGAAACGCATCCAGAAGCTCAATTCGTCAGCGATTTTTTTTGTTATTTTTGAATATTACACTTCCAGTCACTGCTCATGATTCGTTCCAACTTCAGCGGACGAAAGGGAAAGCACCCGGGGTGGATGGTAGCACCCGGTAGGTGGCACACTTTTAATTACGAATGCATTCATACAATCACTCTAATTTCGAACCGGGCTACCCCGTTGGGACCGAGCGTAGCTGGAACGCGTGTGCTTTTGGGAGCGTGAATTTGCTCCTACCCACCCACCCAGCTACTGGAACGGGAATACAATATTTGCAATCTTTCCCTTCCGGTTTGGCTGTTGACGAAAGGCAAACTCGGGCGGCAAAAAAGGCGGAAACGGGTGGCGGCTGCAGTTGATGGGAAAATAAATTATCAGATTATCAAACGGCTGGCGTGCGGATGATTGATTTCGATATCAGAAACTAAAGCAAAATACTTTGAATCGGGGAGACAGAGAAAGAGAAAGAGCACGAGAGCGAGAGGAAGACCGTGAGCCATAATTTCCATACGGTCCATGCTGGCTGGTTTGGGGCCGATACGTTGTAGCGCACTTGTAGCACAATTGATTGAATTATTTTAATTCATATCGACTGCAGAAATTGGAATCTATTGAACCTAGGGGGAGCTTGGGAGTGGGTGGGGTGTAGTTTCATGCGGCAAGAGACGAGATATTGAACACGGCCGTGTCCTACTTCGTTGCATTTTTGGTAGGGTTGGGGAGGTATTTATACGCTGTTGGTGCTGCTGCTGCTGCTGCTGCTACGTCGATGAATGGTTTTGCTACATTCGGCTATTTATTGACCCGGGACGGCAACAGCAAATGCCGTTTTGTGCTCTGTTTTGTGTAATCGCAAGTGAAGAAATGAAATCACATTTAATTATAAGTTGGTTGCACCGTATAGCAGAGCAGAGATTTTGTTTCGAATTTGCATTGAATTGTTGAAAGTATACATAATCTTTTGGATTAAAATCAAATGTAGTGGAATTACGGTGGCACGACAAGCTGCCCAAATTTGAATGCAGAAATGTGGTAAAAGCGTAATATCATCAAATCTTAACATTTTAATTTTTTAAATGCAATGTGTACTAAATGAATTATAATTTTACTTTCAAGTAGGTTTGATTGCCTAATGTAGCAGGGCAGTTTCTCTCAAACTAAGGCAGGATTCGATTCCCATCAGAATAGTAACTAGTTCATCAGATCTAGTAACTAGTAGTAACCATCAGAACGTATTAGACTTGTTTGAGTTTGAATTGCTCTCAAAGATAAGATCGTAATCATCTGCAAAGGTCTTCAGAATAATAATTTAAAAAAATATATAAGGAAAAAGAACAAGAATAACAAGAATAAGAAGCAAAAAAGAAGAAGAAGAATAAGAAGAAGAAGTAGAGGAAGTACGAGAAGAGTAAGAAGAAGATTAAGAAGAAGAAGAAAACGAAGAAGAAGTATAAAAATGGAGGAAGAAGAAGAAGAAGAAGAAGAAGAAGAAGAAGAAGAAGAAGAAGAAGAAGAAGAAGAAGAAGAAGAAGAAGAAGAAGAAGAATAACCAGAAGAAGAACCAGAATGATAAGAAGAAGAAGAAGAAGAAGAAGAAGAAGAAGAAGAAGAAGAAGAAGAAGAAGAAGAAGAAGAAGAAGAAGAAGAAGAAGAAGAAGAAAAAGAAGAAGAAAGAATTAAATAAAGACAAAACGTAAGAAAAAAAGCAAGAAAGAAAGAAAGAGAGAAAGAAAGATAGAAAGAGAGAAAGAAAGATACAAAGATAGAAAAAAGAAATAAAAGAATAATTGTGAGACAAGCTGAAATTAATATAATAAATTTAATAACAAAAAAGTAACAAGAAATGCTTAGATAATGTTAGTGTAATAATGCAAAAATGTAATAACAGTAAAACATAACATGTAATAAACATTGAAAAAATAAAAACAAAAATCATGAACCCCAAATAAATAAATGTAAAAGGGATAAGCGATCTTTTTTGTAATTCTATTTCCCATCTTGTTCGTGTTTTGCTTTTTCTACGAAATCCAATAAAATACACTAAACACACACACACGTCGCAGCTGATTGGGTAACATATCACACACCTATTAGGCGCTAAATAAATTAAATGCTAAGAAATTCCTGCACCTTTTTATTACAGTTTGTTAACAGCGCGGCGCTAGGCATGAAATATTGAGTTCATTTCACAAGAGGCTGTCGCTGCCCAAAGCTCGCCCCAAACACATCTTTAACCCCACACAAAAGTGGCTCATTGTTAACGTGCGCGTGAATACTTAACCGCACAGGGAAGTGATATTTTATAACCCTTCGCCCTCAAACCGTCCCAAACCCGAAACGCCGTGAAGCTTTCTTTAAAGCACAACGCTTCACACACACACACACACACACAGCCCCAAATAACTGCTGACATCGATTATTGTTTTCCTAACCCTTCCGCTTCATTCGTTCGATGGGCCGGGGGCAGTGTCTAGAGTTTCATTTCGCCTTCTCCGCATCATCTCCATCCCCCTCAAAAACAGCATGAATAATTTATAGTGATAATTGTAATGCTTACCTACCCGTACTCGCGTAACCTTCGTGTTCAAATAACAGCATGGACATGGTCTCGAAGCTCATAAATCCTACAGCGAGCAGGGCAGTACAGGGGGCTCCCGAGACGTGTTTGGATGTCTATCGTTCGATGCTCTGACCCGATGCTGGCCATAGTCGGGATGATGTAACAATGTATTCACAGCATCAAGCCGTCCGCTCTAGCCACAGCGCCACAGCTGTCCGTCTATGATGAGAAAGTTCATCTGGCTGATGTGTGCCCCGTAGCCAAGCTCTAGCGGCGTGGTAAAGGCAGGCCGCACGCAGTGTGGCGTATGATTTTGAAGCAATAGACGTGTGCGAGATGCAAATGTTTGGCATCTTGGCATCTTGCGTATCTTCTTTGGAGCATCAAGCGGCGCAATGGTTTCTCCCCTCCCACCGTGTGGACTGTGGATCAAGGGGCGGACCAGACTTCGGAAATGGAGTCTGATTTGGTGTGTGTTGCTGGTGGACGTAATGGAACGGTTGTTTGTCCGGATCCGGTCACACCGAGCGCGCTGAAAGAAGTTATAAAAGTATCCGAACTGAAGATGGGCCCGGTCAGTGCTGTATGATCAGTTCCGGTGGCTGGACGTTGCTGTGGAGGGTTGCTGTGGACCACCCTTGGAAAAGTTCGAACATGGAAGTAAGTACCGAGCAGTGCTCGTTGTTGGATACTGGTACTGAAGATCTTACGTAGCAACGTCCCTTCCGCTTCTGATTGAACGGTCTGTCGGCAGATCTGTTTCTTACTTTTACTCCAAAGCATAGCAATACTGGGCCTCGATGGATTACCAAAGCGTCGGTGGAAGTTTAGCCAAGAAATGCTGCTAAGTCGCTGCTGTCTACTAGCCCTGTTACTAGTGCTGCTATGCTGTCAGCTAACACCCACCGTCCAGGGAGTTCCCCGAAGACACACCGCCAAAGCTTACGATGCAGAAGAGGGATACTACGAGTCCGACGGTAGCTACGAGGAAGATGACGACGAGCAGCACTACGGAACAGGTGAGACGATCCATCACGGTGCCACCAACCCGCACGACGATAACGATTCTGTGGAAATAGAGTACGAAGAGCATGACGGACATCATCATCATCATCATCATCATCTACCGAACGGGGTCGCCGAGTCGGACGAATCCAGCGAAGAACATACCGAAGATGCTTTCAATAACGCCAACCTGCTGGCACAACTCGGCATCCAGCAGAAGCTACCGGACGGGTACGGGAAGAGCAAGAAGAAAGGCAAACACTACGGACCGCCGCCGGTTACGATAGCCGTCCCGTACCCGGTGCACATCGAGCGGAAGGTTCCGGTGTTTATCGAGAAGAAGGTTCCGGTGATCGTGGAAAAGCAGGTGGAGGTGCCCGTCGACCGACCGTACGAAGTGCCCGTCCCGGTGAAAGTGCCCGTCCACGAGAAGGAAGTGATACACGTGCCGAAACCGATCGTCTTCAATGTGGACCGACCGTATCCGGTGTTTGTGCACCGGACTGTGTTTGTGAACAAGTACCGGCCGTTCAAAGTGTTGATCAAGTCGAGAACTCGCTACTAGACGCGCGTGTGTGTGTGTGCCGGTTTAAAAGTGGCTACTGCGATGACGTTAGCCTAGAGGTTGGAGGTGAGTCTGCAAATGAAAGTTTGCTAACAGGTGGCAGTGCCAACTTGATCGAACATACAAGCAACATTGTAGCGTCCAAACCGGACGGAATGAAAGTGTCAATGAACTGTGGTGCTTGAAACAGCTTGAAAGAGTGCTTTTTCGTCTTCAAAAACACACTGCGCCTAATCCGTTCGCCAATTTTCGGGGGGAAACCCACTGCTGTGTGACTTAGGTAATGTATCCGCACCGTACATTTCGGTTTTTCCTTTCTTTCGGGGGTGGCTGAAAAGGTTGCGGCTGTGGCGGAGGAATCGAATCAACTGCACGAGTGAAACTGCTGTGGCACTGTGGCCACTTCGGTCTTCTTTGCTGCGCGTGGTGCCACCACGCACGTAACCGCACGCTCTAATGCGAACGAAACCAAAAGTAACGAGTGCCTTGTGTGACTGCCAATACGTGTGGCTGGCCCTACTGCTTTGCTGCTGCTATTATGACTGTACACGCTCGTTCGCTTCGTGTTCGGCACGGTTGACGGATCGGTTTGGTGTGCAAACCGTTGTTTGTTAGTGATTTGTTTCATTTTCTTCTGTGCGTGCGTTTGTGTGTGTGAGTGTAAAGATACGAATTTTCGGTGCTCCGCCACTCAAAACCCTGTCCCACAATAATCCATGCAAATTAATCGGCCACTTGTAAAGAATGGTGGTACTTATTAGTCAGCAGCTGATGGATTGTTGTTATCTCATCGATCGGCCTAGCATTGTCGGGGCCTCTCCAGCAGACCTTATCGTTTGATTTTTTTTAAATGTTGTTGTTGTTGTGGGTTAGACGTTGAAAACAACGGTCTGGTGTGAGTGGTTGAGGCAAACGGGCCTGATAATACGCGCGATAAAAGGTGCGATGAAATGCATGATTGATGATTGGTCGTTGAGTGTGAAAGGGTTTAATAGTATGCACATCACGTTGTGAAAAGTGTCTGTCTGATAGCTTTTAGTATTTGTTCTGAATAACGAAATAAGATTAACATAACAAATATGTTGTTAGAAAAGAATTACAATACATAATTTTAATAAATCATTACACGTGCGTTTCAAAGGAGGTACCTTAAAAGAAAGTATGGGTCAGTTATAAAAAAAATAGCTGAGTATCGAATTTACTTTAATGCACATGATACTTATAAGTAAACCGAAATTAAATGTAAACCTTCACTAAGCTTTGGTTTTGTTCTATTGTTTAAAAAAATTAACTAGGATACAGGGTTGTTTCGTAGAAATGGTTGGATTAGTCTCACGATTCTTTGAGCCCACATATTTTTGAATCATTACCACGACTTATTAGCATCGTCTCATAATTTTTCAAAATAATGATTAAAATAGTTAGGTAACGTTCAATAAATTGTGGGACGAATCCAAATTATTTTAAGAAGCGTTCACAAATCCAAAGGAGAGCGACCAATGGAAAATCCTGAAAGTGATTGGACAATATTTTGTTCAATGGAACAATGAATAAATGAGTAATATGAGAGAATTTGGCAAATAATAAGGATTTGGATATCCATCGCAGTATCGCTAGCATCGCTGTAGAGTCAATTCTTCACTCCTGTTCATATGTAGGTTTCTGTTCCTGTTCTCATTATGCACTGCATTATTGCATGAAGTCACATCTTCGAGAACTGATTGTGAATGTTAATTTCTTGCCCCATATATTTTTTTTCTTTCTTCTCATGGGTTTGTTGTGTCTTCATGATTGTGGTCCCAAGACCCTGCTTATTCCCAACTTTATTCTTATTGTTCGGATCACTGGTTCCTCAATATGGCATTAAATTTATTTCAAGATAGCGTTGAATAACATTTGGAGTGAAATTTTTGTTCAGAAATTAAAAGTAAATAAGAAAAAAAAACATAAATTTGAAAGCTATCAAAAACCACCAAACTAAACGTCGTACTGCATATCACTTTTAAGTGAATGTATAGCGAATAAGTGTTAATTTGTGTCATTACATTCATAACACTAAATTTGAAACGATGTATGATACATAACAACACGTTACGAACCGATGCACGTGTTATAATTACCGTAGTAAATATCACGTAAAAATATCTAGCGTAAGTCCAAATAACTCTAATGATTCTATTGGACAACTATATTTAATTGTTTTATTTAAACAGGTTTTGCAGAGTTGTGTATATATTAATAAAAATCATGCTAAAATAATAAAAACCCTTTTGATTCAAATTTGCACATAGCACATATTTCAAGCTTCCCTAGCAAATTCATGTAATATGAATTTCTTATCGATTTTTGGAAAAAGTTATTTAGTTTCACTAAACTCAAACAATTTGCATTATTATGAATAAGTTATTTTCATATCGATCTTTTTTTTTTTAAAGCTTCACTCTATCGCAACTCTATCGCCAAGTTCGATACCGAATTTACCAACTTGTCCAACCTCATTGCATGTTCAATTCTATCGCACGGTTGTTACTCACAAAAGCCATTAAAAGAACAAGGCTAATTCTCTTCCCCCCTCCCCTCTCCCTCCATTCCTTTTGCGACACTAAATCCAAATAAATTGAGTACATTCACCCCCACACACACACACACTGGTTCCCTAGTACGCCTAGATACCGAGAAGTTGTGGTTCATATTTCTTCTTCCGGTGCAGCCTGCAGCCCGGTCAAACTCCCCCCATTGTTCCACTTTGTTGAGTCCTTGTTGTGCGGTCAGTGCTGGCAGAGAATCAGAATCTTTTCCACTGTCTGTGTCGGTTCAATGTTCACCCCCACCCCCAACAAGTACATCGTTCACACAATGGACACAATTCTGCCGATGGCCTGTCTAAACTGTTATGATTTGCAGCAGAAGTAGCAAAACCGCCCCCCTTTACACGTGCAGCACCACTCACGCAGCACTCTACACGAGTTTTTGTTTCGCTGCACTCGCTGGAAAAGTGCATCCACAGTGGTCCTTCATCCCACGTGCGGCGAGTAGAAAGGGCAGATAGGACACTTACATCAGCGGGGCAGTGACCGTCAAAGGCGGGGAACCCGTAACGAACATGCAATTTCAAGATGAATCCATAAAGAGGTAGGGAAAGAGCAAGAGAGAAAGAGAGAGAGAGAGAGAGAGAGAGAGAGAGAGAGAGAGAGAACATGAGGGTAAAAGAACAACTGGACGATACTAGCCGAGACTAGCAGCACAAACGATAGTGATACCCGGCGGGCATCAGACGCTCAAGTGGGAGTGGAAGTGGGCATGAATAGAGTGGATGACACAGAAACAAAACTCGGAAAGAAAGAAAGCAAGCCACAAAAAGAGAGCAGCAACAGCAACAACACACGGAAAAAATGCATATCGCAGAACCACTCAACCACCCCGCTCAGCCCGGTCGGAACACACAAATCTCGTAACCGTTTGTTGACGATATTATCGCTTAGCGAGGGCAAACCCAAATGGTCGGAGATGTCGGACATATCGGGGATCGTTTTATGGGTCCTCGCCGTGGATCGAAACGATGGCTTCCTCGTTACGTCCGACCGATGGAAAGTGGATGCTCAATCCTGTCCACCCAGCCCGGTGCACCTCGTCGTCATCGTCCTGCCTCCCGCACGAGGGCAATGCTGTAATGGACCAGCGTTTGAGCGTTCGTTTCGCAACGGTGTTCCACCCCATGCATCCATCGTTTCGTTCTCAAACTCCCTGCGGAAGGATCATGCAATCTACACATGGTATCTATAAACATGAAACTATGATGAGTTTATGATTCGCCCCGGGGTTTTGGCTGGCAGAACGGTGTCCACGAGCGGCGTACGTCGTGAAGCGTTACAAAGAATTGCTGTCGTTTGCAGGGTGACGAGGCCGGATGCTGCGGAGCCCGGGATGCTGCTTGCGATGGTTGGACGACTGGAACGGGATGGCCCGGTAGCAGTGTCACAGCACAGCAAGCTGCAAAACGGGAAAAGCAAATCGCTAGCAAAAAGGGATTCAATTTGTAGTGATTCAGTTTTGAAGTATGTTTCGGTCACTTTTTTGCCGTTTTGTTTTCGGCTGTCGGCTGTTTGTTGATGGCAGGGTATTTCAGTGGCCTGAAAGTAGTGAGTGTCTTAATTTAACTTAATTAGACACTTCAGGATTAGATTTTTTTTATCATACTTTTGTAAGCATTTAAGTTGAATAATTCGGTGGTGTCTGCAATAAAACGCAGTTGATTACAAAAACTGTAAGGATGATTTTTGGATGTATTTTATCCTTCATATTTTGCTGAGTTACGGTCTTGTATTATTTTTTTTTTATTTTCAAAAACAATAGTTATGATAAAAGACGTAATAGTTGCTGCAAATTTAGAAGTGAGGATTATCTTTAATACAAATCCTTCTCGCTATTCCAATTCTAAACAATTAAATTACAAGATAATAATAATAATAATAATAATAATAATAATAATAATGAAATAATAATAATAATAATGAAATAATAATATTTACAATAATAAAAATAATACAAACATAAGAAAATGAATCAGAGAAGAAGAATAAAAAGAAGCAGATAAACATAAGTTGTGATGAGTAGAGAAAAGTAGCAAAAACAGATTATGAGAAAAATGAGTAGACGAAAAGGACAAATATATAAAAAATATGGAGAAAATGAGAAAAAAGAAGGATAAAAAAAAGGGCAATTATATACTTAAAGTAGAAGATGAGTGATAATGTGAGCTTCAGTGAGTATTCTTTCAATTAAGATTTGAAAGAAATGTCTGAAATTGTAACATCAAGTTTGCTTTCAATGCTGTGTTGTTTATTTGTTACAAAAAGCTTCTCTTATTGTACATTTGTGTTTTTTCTGACTACATTTTCAGATTCTATCATATTCTTATTCGATTTGGAAATAGGTAGTAACAAACTTTAATGTCTTCAAGTGAAGCCATGTAACTTTTTTTTCTTTTGATTTCATCGTATTGTGACATAAATTGAACTGAAGTAAGTAATTAATTTCTGGTATCTTTCACACCCTAACATTCTACTCCAAATCATTCATAAATTAACCTCACAAAATGGATGTTTTCCAACCTACTTCTGCCTGTCACTGGCAGCGTTTATCTCCATCATTAAATGAATTAATATTTTACAACCTCCACCACCCTGTACATCGGCGTGGGCTCGTTAAATTTGAGCTACATTTTGCGCGATGATATTGCTTCCTTCCGGGCGAAGGGCGATGCTCGGTACAATGTAGCAACCACTGTACTGTCATGCTGCTGCTCTTGGCTCCGAACTAAACCTTACAGTCCAAGTAAAAAGCTTACAAAAAAAAAAAACGCTCCCACCATACGGTACTACCGGTGCAGTGCACAGCTTTCCCATCGCGATAGTACGAGCCACCGTCGTCCCCGAACTAGGAGAGTATGAGGTGTGAAAATTGAATTTGAAACAACAGCTCCAGGCTTTTGAGGATGTGTTCCTGTTTTTTGTTGTTGCGTCCCTCCAAACTCGGCACACATCACTCACGACCGAAAGTGGGATACGCACCGAAAGCGGTGGTGCGTTTTCTGGTGCGCAGCACCGTGTAAAGAATCCGCAATCTCTTCCTGCAATCTTCTGGAGACGGAGGTAATTGTGATGGTAATAGTGTGCAGTTCCCGTCAAACAGTGTGCCCTGCCCTGAGCTGACAGGCGAAGCCCGCGCAAAGGCTGCACCGGCTGTAACACTAATCGTAAGTGATCGGAAGGAAAAGGAAGGCGCAAACCCCCTGGTCGGGAGGGACGGAAGAAACTTTGCAACCATGCACAGCGTCACAACGAAGGATGCCATGGTGGTGGTTTGGAGCGATGGTTGGTAGGAAAAGCAAGCCCATCATCATGTCCCGTCACTGATGATGAGCATGATACTTTCTTCTGCACGACATGGTATAACCGTCCCTAATGCTGTCATTGAACTGAATGCAGCCGCAACAATAGCCCGTACACAGGAGAAGACAGGGCTCGGATGCTGGAAGCTTAAAATGATACGATATCACCGCACAATGGAAAAGCGTCGCACTCGCAATAGGTCGCTCCATGTCTATGCCGTTTATGGCTTTTATGAAACGAGATTTGCCGTGCCCCGATGGATGGAGACTGGATGGGAAAGACTCGGCCAGTTCTTAGATCATTGTTGGGACTACGTACTACGTACAATATTAAATTGACACAGGATACTTACCGAATGTGAGGGGGGGTGGGGGTTGTGCAGGTTTTGCAAGGAGGATACAGCTTTACAGAGCTAACATTTTTGCTGTAATATCCATCGGTAACCATCGGCCATACATCTGCCACAACTAACCGCAGAACGAATGTGAACCCGCCGCAGCTAACGAGGTGAAGGAGGTGAAGCTTTTGTTGAAAATAAAACCCGGGCTTCATCTAAATGAAGTGCTTTCCCGCTCATCGCTCCTGCAGCTCCCAGTGCCCATAATGCCACAGGATCTACTCAGATTATTAGTGCTGTGTGTGGGTTTGTGTCTATGGACAGATATGAAATGCTTCTCGTCACTGTACCACCCGCACCAAGGCTCCTTCTCTCGGTGTAGTGGTTAACCGTTCCTTCCGAGGAGGACCGGCTCCACACCAAAGGAAGTGCTTTAAATGGATCAGCTACAAAGAGAGAGAGACAGAGAGGGAGAAAAAAATAACCGCCAGATGTGCACCCGCAATGTTTGCGTTATTAAATTGCCCATCTTCATTACCGAAATTTGCAATCACGCGTCAAACTTGCGGACCGTTCGCTTTTTCTCTCCCTTTTTGCAGTGCCGACACCTTTCCCACAAAACAGGACACACAAGATAAAAAGAACTGTGTCCGAGACTAGCCGTTTCGATTTCGAGCCCAACCACGGCAACTGCCGGCGATGTAAAGAAAAAAGAGACTCTTTTTTTGGCAGGCTGGATTCCGGTGGATGGTGCATAAACGTCGAATCCATCACCATGATTGATCGATGAGTTTTACGGGTTTTTTGACGAGCCTCAACACGTGCCCCGTGTTTGGAGTGGAAGAAATAGCAGGCCACGTTCTGTGTGTTGGCAATGTATCGTACTGCCGGTACCAATCATTCACAGGCTATTATTCCGGCAGGTCTGTTTTCAGGCTTGCTTGGATCAAATTTTCAACCCAATGCGAAAAGCCTCCACGTGGTTGTGCTTTGATGATGCTTCCCTGTAACCTGCATTCGAGCGTTTCCCAAAACGCTGGTTGACAGGAGCACCAGGTTTTTTGGCGAGGGGGGAGACATATGAGAGAGTTTGTGTGAAATCATCAATAGCCGAAGCTTCCTTTTTTGCCGACGTAATGGAAACGAACACGCTTGGAAGCAATGGCAAATGGTGTATTGTGCCGAAATTGCAATTGCAAATGTAAGGCTTGCTGAGGATGCTGCTGCTGCTGCTGCTGCTGCCTAGTCGGTCAAGTTTCGAGGTCAACCCAGCTAATGGAGTGCATTCGACACGAAATCAAAGTACATCAACCGAAATTCTAGGATGTAAAAACGGGACTCTGGGGCTCGTGATGGGAGGGTTCCTTTTTTGTGGGGGTTTTGCTGTTCCCTTCCAAGCAAATTCATGCCTACGGTACCACTGCTACTCAATTTGTTGAAAGCTTTAGCCGTATGTATATTTTATCTGCTCGCTTTTACACGTCGGTTATGGTAGTTTTGCCATTTTTTGCGCTTTGTTCGGTTTGCGTTTGTAATTTGATGATTATATTTTAGCTGTATGTTTCGTAGATTGGCTTCAGGATAACTTAAAGTTGAATTCGGTTTTGCTTAGAATTTATCAAGCATGATTCGATGAGATCCAGATGAGATGTATCGCATAACGGAACCACTTTTGATGAGTATGGCAATGATGTGAAATAAGTGCTTGTCAAAATGTGTTGTGGATGATCAATGCGATTTAAGATCTATAATAAATTATGCCATTTTAAAACCCAGCCTAATTATTCTTAGGAATTCGTTCGATCTCATCCCGATCAGTTTAAAATGTGGTTCAAAATCCGTATATGAACTAAAATTACCCAAAAAGACATAGTAGAATTAATCCTGTTCAGATACTAGAAATAGTCTTGATGGTATGTGGTACAAGGAATTAGCTCCAAAAACATTTCAGTGCTCAAAGAGGCGCTTTTCTCCTGGATTCTAGATCTGATCTTATCTGAGATCAGTCTTGAATATGATCCCAGTTCCACTGAAATGAACGAAACAGAGTGTGCAATGACGGTTGTGTACCACGTGCTGATAAGGAAACTACAGTCAACTCTCGCTTATTTGAGAGGCGATAGAGTCCTCATAAACTAGATAGAGAAAGAACATTTAGTATGCAGCCTTGACTGTTGCTGTAGGAAACTTGGAACATGATTGTAGATTGGAGCATACATCATTAAATAACCATAGCAACACCATACACTAATAAGAGGGGTATAGATTTCAGAGCTTTTCGAAATTATAGGTACAAAACTGTACTGAAAACTAAGGGAATGTGAAAAATGTTCAAATAAAAGGGAATTTGCAAATTGGAGAGGTATCAAATAAGAGAGGGTTCACTTAAATGTATAAATTCAATGAGATAGAGGGAGACAGAGAGAGCTTTAAATTTTCAATCTTAATTTCGTAGCGCTATGTCGAAGGCTTAAATATTTCTTTTTTCACACTTGATTTTCCCTTAACAATTAACTGCTCAAACAGTTCCTCATAAATCAGCAGCTTTGATCTACTAAATCCCATTCTCCCTTTCCTTTTCCTCTCCCACAACCATCTTCTGCTTAATCGTTCACTATCCCTTTCACAGCCGACTTCTCACATTCGGCTTCATCACGCGTGCAATTGTGCATCCACGCGTACAAATGTGTGTTACGCAAAGCGGCAAGGCCTGCTTTTCTATGCCACCGAGCAGCAGCACGAGCCGTGCGATCGTAACGGCTGGTTGGCGCGCGATCCGTAGCCGGAAGATCACAACATCTTTCGCACCCACACCAGCGACCCGACGAGCGATAAGACCAAAATCCCCGGTTCGAAGGTGTTGGCCAGACCCCGTGCGTCAGTGAGTGATCGGTTTCGTTGATGATCGGCTAATAAGATTTAATCACATTCGTGTCCAACTGGACAGGTTGGGCTTAATTGGCCTAAGGGGGTGTGGAGTTTGGAGTATTTGGAATTCGGCCAGCTGAAGCAGGTGGTGTGCGATATGTTGTTTTGTCCCCTGCGTTTGGATCGTGTTTTCGCGAACCGTATAGAAAACAGAAAATGGCAAACCAATGATGTTTGAAGCTGAGGATGGGTGCCGTTTGTTTAGATTTGGTTTTGGATGCTCAACCATAGGCTGCGAACGTGTTGGCAGAGTTTATGAATGAGTTTCCACGAAGAGCAGATCATGTGAGGCATTGAAATGGTGGATATATCATGGATTGTTGATGATGGATACATTAGAGCCATTTGAATTACTTTAATGGTGACTGGTTTTACGAAGTTTCGTCTAATGATATACTTTTTGCTGATTTTATTAGATGCTGTCTGTCATTTTACATTGGTTTTTCTAGGGAAGCTTCTAGAAGAAGAAAGAGAAGACTTCTTGAATTGCTTTAGAGCATAGAGAAGAGAAGACGTGCAGATGAATTGACACTAAAAGAATAGAATTTTCTTTCCTAATTTAGTTTCTCACAAAACAGTTCAATAAAGGCGAACAGTTACCCTTAAGATGGCTTTAAAATCCGCTCATTTATTGACCCAGTTCAACGATACTTTCGGTACACCTCGGTATGAGAGTGAGCTACCACCGTTCCAGCAGGCACCACGGGAACCACGGGCACTACCGGCACCACCGGCACAATTGGACCCGTTCCCCGGCGACGATGCTCGCCAATGACGACGCGCGTGTGCAGCTGATCAACGGCTTGCATCGGACGGCGCGTAGGGAATTGCAGCACGTGCGCCGGCCTTGTCACCCTCACCTGATGCAGCAGCTGGTTCTGGATGTGGGCCGAAGCAACCGGCACAACCGGTACCTTCTGCACACTGGCAAACTGATCCGTTCGGTAGTGGTAAGCGTAGGCCCCCGTCTGGCGGTAGCGAAGGTCCCGACGAGCACGGAGTTGCGGCTCGCTAGAGCAAACGCAGACTGTCGCTAGCACGATAAGCAGCCAAAAGCCAACCTCGAAGGACTTGCGGCGGATGTGGAAAGAAAGATAAAGCGAAAGTATAATTAAATCCAAACAAACAAAACGAGCGAGCCAGTAAATATTTCTTTCCATTTTCGAATTTTCGGTCCCACCTCCCTCGTTGTGGAAATGTTCTAGGACACCGAGGAACGGGATCGATTTACCTTCATGGTGTTGTTTAGTGGTTCAAGTGCCGTTGCTGTGCAGTGAAGAAGTGATACACTTGCGACCTAACGGTGACAGGTTTTATACTGATCGGTGGTACAACAAACCCAGTGTGGTCCAGCATGGCTTCTTCTCCGGGCAGCTAGCAGCTAGCTTGCACTGACTGCACCGGCAAATTGGTTTATTGATGGTAAGCTTTAATGATTTTATTGCGTCGCATTAGGACATTTCCTTTCAACTGTTTCTAAGCTCACATTCCATGGTATTGAGGGCATTTTGTGCGGACTAGTTGCAACGTGCGATTGATCAATCATATTTTTGGCAACATCGTTTTGCGCTATCGTTTTCGGTGAGGGGAGTGGGATGGTATTTTGGCAAACCGTTTTGCTTCGATCAGGCTTTGGTGGTTTGGTAACATTTTTGGAGGGATCTAAACGGTTAAAAAAATATTTTGCTACAAGCTTAAATTCAAGCGACTTTACCTTAAAGTCTCTGGAATCTTTGCAGAATTTTCCACAAATATACATCAGAGTAAGACTCTTTCCTCATTAATGATTTTTTTTTATTTTACCGTGGGAAACAAACAATCTGCACACCAGAAGAAGTGTAATCTTTTTTACTCCGTACGTAAGTATGAACAAGTAGAATTTAACTATCTTTGTTCATGACTTAAACAGCTATTTTTATTGCATTTACATAAAATACTTTCAACCTATTTTTATAACAAATTTAAAATGGCTGAATTGATCTATGTTATATTACAATCATTTTACCACATCCTGGTATTCTTATCTTACATAGTGCTTTATAGGTCTGAAGTGACGTCACTCGCTACGTCAAAGATAAGCTAGCGCTGAGACATTTTTATGTTTTTCGAAAGAATTTTTATTATAAAATTAAATATTCTTGTCTTCGTTGGGCGGTCTCGTGATACATTTGTCAACTCGAACGACTCAATAACATTCCCATCATGGGTTCAAGCCTAGAATGGACCGCCCCCCCCCCCGTAGCAAAGATTGACTTTCCGGCTGCCTGGTATTGAATTAAGTCTCGAAAGCCTGTATAGGCCGGCATGTCCACGTAGCACGTTACGCCAAATAGAAGAAGAAGAAGACTATTTTTATTAAAATTGAAAAACAATCTATAATCATGGAGCTAATTCAAAACAAACATGCTTGGAAACAGTAAGCAATCGAGCAACGGAGCAATAGAAAATTGTATAGAAAATATTTTTAAAAAATCGCGAGATGTAGATTTTGATTATCCGGAGACATCCAAACATATTTGAGAAACCCTGTATGCTGACCCAATAAGAAACTTATAAAACAAAGCAAAACACATCACCAACACCGTTGATCTTCAATTTACAGTGAAAATGTAATCTCTTATGATTCACATCTCCAAACCCACATCTTGATCTCAATGATCCACATATTTCAACCCACGTTTAACAAATGTTTGCAGATGAAATAGATTTTCAACCGGAACTATTTTCTTAACGTTTCTCATGTAAACATTTAATTACTTAACACACTTCATAGACTTTCAAAACATAAAAAGCTGTCAGTATTTCTATGTGTTCTTTTCTCAATGAGCATAAATTGTGACCTAGCTTATATTGAATCAATAAAATCCTGCTCCCATCACATATCTTCATCGACCGGACAGATCCCACTAATAGTAATGATCACTCTAATCATACGCGCTAATAATGATCGTACTTTCACCAACTCGATCCACACATTTAACCTCTCCAAACCCCAAAAACACTAAGCCATTTACAATTTATCGAAGCTGTGGGAAGAGATTTCGCCTGTAAATAACATCTCCGAGCCCTCGGCCTACGGACTAGCGAATCGAACGTAAGGCGTGAAGAACATTCTACGCGCGCGCTTCGCGTCGTATATTACAAGCGAACCCGAGCAGCGAAACCATTCTACACTGGGCTAGCCGTTTTTCAACCGAACCCACCTTCAAACAAAACCTAAGACAGGCGCCCTAGCCTGTACCTTGGGCCGGCCCTCAAGAAGAACGACTTTCGCCTTCAAGTGCAAACGAGATGAATGGTGTCGCTTGTAAAGCGCCGTACACCAGTTTGTTCTCGTTGCGTGGCCATTTCTAGAGCGAAACTTTTGTTTCGCCCGAACGCTAGCAGGATGCGCCGGCGAGGCCAGCGGATAGGCGGTACCACCGGCACACCGCCACGGGCTGTAAATTGCGTTATCAAGACGTATAAATTTAGGATGTTTTGTAATTATTTAATGTGGTTTTCTCCATATCCTAATTTATGTGCGATATTAACTTTAATTGGTGTCTCCCGAGCCGTGAAAATAATGGATGTACTGCTAATGTTTTCGCCCGGCCCTCAGAGCCTGTGTCTGTGGCTTGGAGAGCATTCCCGGGTCCTGGCAAACATGAAGCACAACAATACCGGGCGTTACAAACGAGTGACTATTCTCTGGCACTGCAGCTGTATCCGGTTGCAAACGATGGTTTCCCTGCCTGTGTGGACTCTCTGTGACTATGTGACTGCATGACGTTTTGTGTTTCATCGTGCGCTCTAATCGTTCACTCCGTTTGCCCACGAACAGTTTTATCTACCATTCGAAGTCGTTTCATATTCTTCTGCGTGAGATGCTTGCCAGCAATCAATTATTTTTACCATTTCTGCTGCCTTGTCTGTTGCCACTTGCTACCAAGGGCTACCAAAGGTAATTTTGTGGTTGTACCGGTTGTACCGATAGAAGCGTCTCGGTTTCAGGTGAGTTGTTGGAAAATTAAATGCAAGGGATGTAGTGGGATGTAGCGGGATGAAAGCTACCTTGACTGAGCTATTATTTGTCATTGTTTTATTGTGATGATGATTCCTTTTAAAAGGATTGCATTGAGGCATCATTTTGAGTGGTACTTGCTGGATAGTTGGAGAATTTATGACACTTTCTCAGGTACTTTATTATACTAAGCATAAGTTTCTTTTACTAGTAACTTTCAGAACTCTTAAGGAAGTTTGAAACATAAAAAATTAGATGGATTTGAATGTAACTTAACATTTATTATTTTTATAACATGTTCTCCAACAATTCTCATTCTGGTAGCTCTTTAATGCTTTTCGTGATATAACTTACAATATTGTTTACGCAATTATCCTTGAACTAATTTTAACCCCAACAATCATTCTAGTCTAGTGGTACACTCGTCAACTCGCACGACCCAACAAAACATGCTCGTCATGGGTTCAAGTCCCGAATAGACCGTGCCCCCATACGTAGCTATGGTAACAATAAGTCACTGAAAAAGCCAAGCCCACTACACTAGTGGGTACAGGCAGGCCTTACAGGGTTTCCCACGATTTATTGATCGATCGACTTCCATCAATTCAATTTGGTGGGTTCCCATTTTTTTTTATGCGTTCCCACGATTTTTTGGTCGTTTCCCAGAATTTTTTGGTCCAATTGTATTGATATCCAATCGGAAAATACCAAAAAAATATGGAAACGAACCAAAAATTCATGAGATACGACCAAAAAATCGTGGGAACGCACCAAAAAATCCTGGGAACTGACCAAACAATCGAGGGAAACCCTGTAACTGACAACGGTTGTTGTGCCAAAGAAGAAGAAGAATCAATATATTAAAATTTCTTAACAAGTTAAATAAACTCCTTTTGCGCAAAGCCGCTTGCAAAAGTAACATAAAAATGAAAAATAATTATTTTCATTCAAAAAAGAAAGACTAGTAATAGTATCGAAAACTATAGTTAAAACTATAGCTATAGTAAATTAGTTAAAAATAAATCTAAAATTCTTCAAAATCATTCAAAAAAGAGAAATCCCACTAACTTTGGTTAAAATTATGTTAAAACTTCCTAAACAATTACAAACTATGAAATAAAAATATCCAAAACACTCGATGAATAATTTGCTAACGTGTTCAAAACAAAACATACAATACTTTAAATAATTTCTAAATCGTAAAACCATGCCGTCTCCATATCTCCTACCCTGTTTTGTACCAGTAAAGTTGTGATTTAAAATTTGGGTCCTTATGCTACATTATTGTGTTTATTTTTACGATTAAGTCTAGGCAAGAACCCCATTGAAATGAAGGTAATTAGTTATAAAACGTAAAACAAGAACAGATACCGTCTCTATCTATGCATTAACACTGCCAGAGATTGCACGAAATGAATGCGTTTTTATTTGTTCCTATTTACGGTTTAATAAAACCAAAACAGTATAACTAGCACAACAGTAACACTACTCACACCAGATAAGCAGTAACTGTGCTCTACGTTGGGATGTTTCGCGTTTTCGTCTATTTCTTTTTTTGCTGCCAGATCGAACCCGCCAGATTACAACGCAACGCTTTGTAAAAGTTACGAGCAAGAGAATGAGAGAAGCAAATTTAACAAATGAAAAAGAATACACACACACACACACACACACACACACACACACACACACACAAAAACGCACGAATGAAAGCAAAAACACAACGCATTAAACATAGAAACCACGCAGCACAGCACGGCCAATTAAACTGTGCCAGAAACCAAACATGCAGCAAATCTGGACACTGGACACTGCGTCTGCGTCCTTTCATCCTGCCCGTTCCCTGCTCTCTCTGTTGCACCACTTCACCACACCAAAGTGTAACGAAATAGAACATGTAAAATGAAAAACAAAACCATTTAACATGAATCATCGGCACATGGTACACAATGGTACAGTGCAGCACTTTCGGAGAAAAGAAATCGTCCTGCACAACGTGCAGCGATCTTTTCTGCAATCGTTTTAACCCGTTGCAAAAGGCGCGAGATTGGAAAATAAAACGAATTTTCGCTAACCTAATAGGAAGGAACATAGAAAGCATTCCCGCGAAACGATCGACACTCCTCGCCGTGTCGGGTCGGGTGGTCGAGTGGAAAATTGCTCTACAACAGCGTTACAATGCATTCTCGGTAACCAAAAAAAAAACTCTCTCATTTGGGATGGTAAAATGACAATGACGCGGATGATCTTCCCTCGTACATTGCTTCCAGTGTACGATAACCGGGATACAATGGCAACATTGCAACATCGTACCAACAACAAAAAATACCCCTCAAAACAACATCAACAACATGCAAATCCCCGTTGATGCTGGTGCTCTCACACACACTCACGAATTTCGCGCACCATTGAAAGCAACAACGACGACATACCAAAAAAAAACACAGCAACTCAAACGCCATCAATTTCGCGTTGTCATAAATTCATGAGAAAATTGGGAAAAAACTGCATGAAAAATGGACTAATAATAATTGCCAGCCGGGTGCTTTACGAGGACGATTGAGGCATAGAGAGAAAGAGGGAGGAAGGAGTTGTTGGAACTGTTGAAAATGAAACGCGAACTAGTTCCGCTTTGGGAGGGGCGAATCCTGTGAAACAATGCGAACGGTGGGGAAAAGTACCGGAAAGCTTGCATGTTTGAAACGAGCAAAACAACAAAAGCAACATTTTCGGGCGATACAAGGACGAGGACAGTGGAAATAAAAGGCACCGAAACATTCAAGATTTAGTTGGCCCGTGGCTGAAACATGCAATTCTGGGTAGGTTTGTGGGTCTGGGTATGAGCTTTTTTTTTGGTTGTTGCTATATTGAAACAAGAGACCCCAAAGCGACACCATTCGCGCTTGGACAAGTACGAGAAGCACCAGCACCAGCAGCACCGCCTTGGTAAGGATGAATTGTGGTCAGTCGCATTGCTAGAGAATCGTAATAATAGTTTGTCGTTTTCCCTATCATGCACACAGACACACAGACACACATACAGCCCTATCAGTGAGGATCAGCGTCATCTGTGCGAAATGTTCGCTGTCTCACGACTGCTCTCACCCCTCACGCCAAGCGCAACTGCCTAACAAGTGACCACACGTTGGATTTGCGTTCGGATTTTGCATTTTCTGTGCAGTTTTTTTTGTAATGTTTTGCGTACTTTATTATCCTGCGCAGTGCCGGTTTCGTTTTGAGATGCTCTCTCTCTCTCTCTCTCTCTCTCTCTCTCTCTCTCTCTCTCTTTCGGTGACGGTTAAATTGGCCCGTGTGCACTTTCCAGACACATGAAAGGAAAGTGGTCCGGCGTTGGCCTTACGGGCATGACAGCTAATTGTTTTCTTTGTGTATGTGTGTTTCGTTGCTTCCTTTCCTTTTTAGAAGCTCCTTGCAGAGGTTTATTGTTTCGTGTTCTTAACGTTTGTGCGAATGGACTTAACGTGTGTGTGTGTGTGGCTGTGAAACGGGCTAGTAATTTTAATCGCACCTCGTACATGAAACCGGTTATAACACATTTTGCCGCATGTTTGGTCCGGTGTCATCAAGCACGGGGTTGTGGTTTGAGGAACTGGAGAAACTTTGCTTGTTAATGCCGGGAAGAGCTTAAGGTGCTTAAAAGGGGCAGTGCAGTTTTGTTAACACATTCAGTACCGCTTTGAGATGATGTTGATAATTTATCACACTGAAAACAGAATAGTCAGCGTAACAATATTAATTATTTTTTACTCTTTTTTGCGTTTTAATTCAATGTGGTAATGCTCTTACACGTTTGCCACTTGCTTGAGACTAAATTGGAGCATCGCCGAGGACAAGAGTATGAAGAAAACCTCGTGCAACTATAATTAACTTCTGTTTGTTGATAATAAATTTTTTTAAACATAAATTAGCTGATTGTTCAATTAAAAACTAACTTACACGACTTCAATAGCATGGCATTAATCACATTTACTAGCACTATTTCAAATAGTTGAAATAGGGTTTTCATTTCACCATTGCAAGAATTGACTTTCTGCGGTACGTGGTACAAACAATCCTAGGAAGCCTTTTTACTGCAGACATAATAGTGCTACGATTTGATAAGAAACTTTTCTGAATAAAAAATACCTGCAAATCGATGGTTTTCTTCCAATTGATGACGTTTATTAGGGACATAAGGATATAACATGTCCTACTCTTTATACTTCCAATAATCCTCTTCTATCCTGTTTCAGGTTGTTTAACCACTTTTACTATCTCTTTGATTTCGACTCATCGCTTAACTCTTTCCGTGACCGTATTTTTTCTTCTAATTTTCTTTAATTGTTCTTCTTAGTTTTCATTTACTCTCTTTTTTCACTAAGTTTATGATAGTCTCTACGCTTTCTTCTTCTTTTTTTATGTTTTTCTAGGTCAGGACTAGTTTAGTTAGGCTTAGTTTTTCATAAATGATTTTGTTTATTTGTTAGTGTTTAATTAGTTTGAAGTCTCTTTTATTTAGCCTTGAAGGCGGATGTTGGATTAAATAAACGAAATGAAATAAAGAACTTGATACAGGGATCTTAAATGTAGTAACAAACCCTCCGGGAAGGAGGGGGGGGGGAGAAATACCCATCCTAGAATTTGCATGTTTACAGCCGATTTTAGGTACGATAGAGAGATCACTGGGGCGGTCCCGAGGTACGTTCGTCGACTCGAACGACTCAATAACATGCCCGTCATGGGTTCAAGCCCAGAATGGACCGTCCTCCCGTAGGAAGGATTGACTATCCGGCTGCGTGATAATGAATAAAGTCTCGAAAGCCTTTATAGGCCGGCATGTCCGCCTAGGACGTTACGCCAAACAGAAGAAGAAGAAGAGAGATCACTATTTAGTATGTATTTATGTATTTTAGAAAATAAATGCAAGTGTCAAATGCTACAAAAAAATAGAAATTCAAGACTGAGATGTTTCATCAGACCGTTTTCATTATGTAATTTATAAGAATTACCCAAATAAACAAAGTATTTCCTCTGTCTACACCTCGATCTCTCTCTCTCTCTCTCTCTCTCCCTCTCTCTCTATCTCTCTCTCACTCTCTCTTTATCTCTCTCTTTCTTTCTTTCTCTCTTCTCCATCGTCACCTCAACTTTCTTCCAATACGGATGAAGCTTTAAAGCCCGCCTACTATGCCTCTGAATGCCATCGTCATAGTAAACGTCACTATCAAGCGGTCACTGCACGATCGTGTATGCCTGTAGAAGGTGTGCGATGGTTGCAGCAGTCCGTGCCCTTTTTGAAAAACCCAACGGTCCTTCATCACGGAGAAGGGAGCAAAGCAATGGGCAATGGTTGAAATGATTTGCGATGCTGAGGTCCTGCAGCTTTGGCTACAGGAGGCGAACGCCGCTTGCTCGTTGACAGGATTTGTGTAAAGATTTTTTACGATCCGGCGTTTTTGTGCATGTAGTTATAATCAAACCTGCCTCGTCCTTTCCCTTTCTCGGCAAGCTTTGTTGTATAGATGTGTCCGTGCGCTTGTGTCATTCCATAGAACGGCTTCTTGCTGCAGCTTCCAGCGCGGTGGCAAGGGGGGGGCGAAAACTTTTCCTACCACCCAGCCCCAATAGATGGGAATGGATGTGTGTCTGGTATTGTTTTCTCGTGTTTTGTGGTGAGCGATTTTTATGCACACTCCTCACGAAATTCCACAGCCCTTGTTCGCACAACCAGGAGCGCCAGGAACGCTCTAGACCGGCGGGCGGTGGGCAAAGTGGGGCCCGCTTTTTGTTTTTGTGTGGTTACGTTATTAGATTTTACCATAGCTTCTGCTCTGGTAGATCGGTTTCATTTCTTCACCCCTGCTCCCTCTCCTCCTCCTAGTCTACCGCCACCAATAATGCCTTCCCAGGAATATGCTTTACACCTTCCCGCGCAGCCCCGAACCGTTGGCCACTGTTGCATTCCCCGTGCCAGAGACGCTCGCCATTCATTCGCGTATAAATTATGGATGCATTGTTCGTGAGGGAAATAAAACTGTAAAAAAGAGAAGGAGAAGGAGGAGGACGAGTTTGGGTGGATGGAAATTTTCGCCCGCACTCATAAATATGTGGCACCAACAAGGGAAGAAAAGCGGTGCCTGGGAAACACTGGAAAGAACGATTCATTGCCAGCGAAAGGACGGCAAACACAGGAACGCACACACACACATACACAGCCATACCATCACCATTGCTAGAACACGTGGCAGAAGAAGCGCGAAAGGTGCAGCTGCACTGGAGGAAACCTGACACCAGGAGGGCCAAAGGGCGGTGGAAGGAGCGAGCGTTTGGGTGAAGGTTTTTGAAAGAAAAGCGCAAATACCAACCGAAAGCTTACTGTAGCGATACACAAAAACGATGCCTCCGTTTCCCCCTTTTGCCGAAACCCACACCTGGCCGGGGCAGGGCCTTGCTTCGAGACTTTCGAGCGAGATTTTTATTGTTGCACTTTCGCACATTGCCCCACCCGTGCGCGGAACGAGCGCGCTTGCACCAGCTGGCAGAAAGATATTTCAAAAACATGAAACGAACCGGGCTCCGAAAAAACAAAACAACCACACACGCGAAGCAAAAAAGAGAGAGAGAGTGAGAGAAAACAAAAAGAAACAAAGCGCGTGCAGCATGATTTGAAATTTGAATTTATGGGTCGCGCACAAGAACTGCGTTCCCAATTTTTTTTCCGCCCGCTTCGCTGGTGCAAATATTCAATGAAACGAAGCATCCCGAGCACTGGGAGCAAAACGTGGAAAGAAAAGGGCAAAGCAAGATAGAGAGATATGGGAGGCCTGTCGGGCTCTTAATTTTTGTTTACCTCACAATTTTGCCCTTTGCGTTCCAATGGACGGCTTCGTTCTGCATTTGTTCGCGCGAGCGCGCGCGCTGTTCAAAAGCCACCGTTCAAATGCAGCGTAAGAAAATGTCAACTTTTTAAGTTTAAATTTAATAAAATGCTCCCTGCTCCCGCCCCGGAAGCGCCTGAATCGGAACCGGTACACTAGGTAGCGCTTTGTGTTGCTGCAATTTTTTGCTCCACTGAATGTTATTCTACCGTGCAATTTAATTCTTTTATCACAAACAACAACGCAAAGAATGCACGCTCATTACCTGGCGTGGGGGGGGGGGGGGGGGGGGAGGGTGGTGTAAATCCGAGGGGCAAGAAAGGCAATAAATTACTCACTCTTGCTGCTGTTGCACCGGACGGAGAAGTGATCGTTCGGTGCAACCGGTAGATGGCGCTGCGCTACCGTCAAGAGGTCAGCGTGATTCCGAGGCTCATGGAGACGCCTGGTTGCTAGCGGCGCGGCGGTTCGTAAAACATAACAAGATGAAAGTTTTTTTTATAATCGCATTATATGAAAATGCTTTGTAAACAATTTCGATGAGCTTGTTAGTCTTGTTTTGAGTTGATGGGAAATTATTACCATTGCCCAGAATTATACCTCTTGGCTGTCCCAATGCTTTAATGAGTGATTTACGCATTTATGAAAGCGTATACCATTCAACGCAAAAGATAATTTTACATAAAAAACTGGAAAGTGCTTACACAAAATTAAATTTAAAAAAGTATTATTATAAACATAAAGAGTACTATTATAAGCCAGAGTTTAAATCTCAATCAAAGAGGCAGTGATCTAAGCCATTGTCATAGTTCATATAAAATTGTGATCAAGTTTCATGTAACAAGAATCGTTGCCATATTGTGCGCTAAACTGAGCACGAAATTCTTAAACTAAACAAACAATTTGATCAAACTACTCCAACTACCGATTCGCTTTGATTGAGTGGGAGGAACTTGTTGATTACTATTATTTTTACTATGGTTGGCATGCTTTTTGTTCTTTAGTTGACCGACAATGTAACTAACACGCACGCTTTTGTATGGTAAAAATGCCAAAAATAACCAAAAAAAATTGCTGGAAGCTTAGCTTTTACAAAACATGTATATGTATCAATAGAAAAACGTTTAAAATTGAAAGACCAAAGTTCAATAGCAGGTCAGAAATTAGTAAATTAAGATTTTATATAGCTTTAGGTTGTATCAAGTTGTAACGAATTTAGAATAAAATTATGACAGAAACATATTACAGAAAAGTGATTATCATACTAATATCTAGGCATAAAAGAAGCATTCTACACCAGATCCATAAATTACGACATGTTTCTATAAATTACGACATCTGTCCAATGTCTTCTTCTTCTCTGGCTCAACAACCGTTGCCGGTCAAGGCCTGCCTGTACCACACTTCTTGTGGGTTTGGCTTTCAGTGACTTATTGATCCCCCCATAGAAGGATAGTCAGTCCTACGTATGAGGGCACGGTCTATTCGGGGTTTGAACCCACGACGGGCATGTTGTTAAGTCGCACGACTGTACCACGAGACCGGCATCTGTCCAATGTACCTTGACAAATATTCATTTGACTGTTAGGGAAACCAAGGATTCATACGAAGTCCTCAGTAGCAGTTTCTCGCTTCCTGCCAATGTTTATACCAATGTCCATTCATCATGGCGACCCAAATTCAGAGCAAAAATCCATCTACAGAATATGTAACCATTCTTTGGCGTCTACGGTTTTGGGTGTAGTGAACTATATGAACTAGTGTTCTTATTTTGGCATAATAATAATCATGATCATTTTATTTAAACAATCCTTTAACATGCTTAATAAGATGCAATCAAGACATGAAACCGATCTAGAATACATCAATAATGTATAAAAATTGGCTATCAATTGCTTTTTTGTATATTTATTGCTATATAATTACAATAAATGAACAAATCAATAAAAACTACAAATATACACAAATAAATAATCAAATGTATTAATAATTATAAAGAATCTAAGGAAGAAAACAGTGGTCTTATCTTTAAGAATTCTTCTATAATATTACAAAGGAAAAAAATATCCCGAGAAGATTAGATAAATAAATTAAAATAAAAGAGAGGAAGTATTACAATAAATGTAATGATTATCTTACCTTATATTTGCAAGAATTAAGATGCAAAAGGACAAGGTTAACATTACAATAATATTCGTAAATTAACGTCAAATAGCTCGAGTAGAAGGAAAATATATTCAAAACATCAGAAAAAACATATCTTTTTGAATGATTTGTTTACGTAAACATTCTTCATTTCCTTGTTTGTATTAGATTGCCTGAGATTTCGGAAAGTATTAAACCCAGTAATACAACTCAGACATCATTTTAATATATTGTCCCGACGACATTCATCGCCATGACTGACTGTTTGGTGCTGCACACAGACACCACTGTTTATTCCTCTTCGCCCTCACATCAACGACCCGCCAAACACCGATCACTTATATCACACCTTAAAAACGGTGCCACCACGATCGATCCTTCTCCTTCCTGCTAACTGCTTAGTGATGGTGCTTCTTCACCTTCTTAATGTGCACACTGACCGGGACTGGCTTCTCGATGTAGACTGGCTTCTTCACGTACACCGGGTACGGCTTCTCCACATGGACCGGGTACGGCTTGGGCACCTCCACGTACTCCTTGTGCACAACCGGCACCTCGTACGGGACCTTCACCTCCACCGGCACCGGACGATCAACGTGCACCGGCACCTTCTTCTCCACGTACACCGGCACCTTCTTCTCGATGATGACCGGGACCTTCTTCTCGACGTGCACCGGGTACGGGATCTTTACCGGCACCGGCACGTGCTTCTCCACCTCGACCGGGTACGGGACGGGCACTTTCTTCGTGATGGTGACGTGCTTCACGTGATGATGATCTGATCGGCTCTCCAGCTCGCTCAGGCCACGCTTCTCGATGGTTTTCTCGCTCGAGTCTGGAACGGGGACTGCTGCCACCAGCGCAACCACGATCGAAAGCACAATAAACGTCTGCAAAAATCGTGTGTGAAAGGGTGAAATTATGTAGTGCACAAGGCTCAGAAGCTTTCACTTTGATATCCGTGCTCTGCCTTACCTTCATGATTGAACGTTTGGGTAGTAGGTTTGGTTTGGGTGCAAAGACTGGTGCGAGTAGCTTACTGCTGAACAGATCGCAACTAACTGATGTCTTTACCGGTGGCCCGCCCGTACTTTATATACGTTTGTGCACATTGTTCGTCTCACTGCCGAGCCCGAGCAGGGCCAAAAGCAAACCTAATGAGTGCGCCAAATCGCCCCCGAAAACAGCCGCCCGAACCGACCGGCCGACCCGCTACAATTCAAATCGGCCCCGTTCACGGTTTCAGGCCCCCCTTTTTCCCGAGCCCCGTGCACCCCAACATGATACACGTATGACATACACACCTCACTGTGTACCAATCCCTTCGCCCTTCCCTTCTTGCTCCTCCCTCTTCAAACGATCGTTAGCAGTGCGAGAAATGTGCAGCTCACTGCTCGAAACTAATGCCGATTGCGTCACAGTGTGCGGCGAACTAAAAGCCACCGCAAAAGCAACCGTTCGAATGTTGCCGGTTTGTTCTGCAGTTCTTTTTTTGTTTTGGTCTGGGGGAGAGCTCTGTCCATCTTTGAAGGTAGGTTTTTATTGCATTTTCAAGCAGCTAAACGCTCCAGTTACAGCTACGCATCGTCTCGGTTTGCCAATGCTGCATTTGCCCGGTCAGTGTGAGTGAGTGTTTGGCTTGCTTTGGCGAAGCGGAGGACGAACGTTCGCGTGTGTTGACCCTTTATCGTGAAGAAGGAGCCGTGTGCCATCTTGCAAAACAAACACTTTGCTGCTGTGATAATAACCCGTCACAACATCGTGATAACCACGCGCGTACAGCCAGGTCGGCTTGCTTCAGTTGTAGTGACCTCGGGGCAGCGCTTTACGCTTTACCAACCAAGGTGTATAAAAGTTAAGCTTAACAGCAAAGAGCAGTGGACGCCGACAGTAATCCATTTCGTAGACAGGCGACATGCGACACGGGTCGTTGCGTCTTGAGCGGGCGATTTTTTTTTTTCGTTCAGACGATGCTTTGTATTGTTGTGCGATTTTGGATTGATGTTTGCATCATGAAAGTGAAATGTAGCGAGACACGTCGAAGAATGTGCGCAACGGTCGGGAAAGTCGCCGGCCGGAACACGCAGGAAGTGTTCGTGAAATGTTGTGCCTCAGCATCAGCGCCAGAGGGTGGATGTTTTTATGAGACGGAGTGAATTGTTTCGTTTGATAGTGAGTGCATTGCGTTAACCGCATCCTCTGTGCGAGGTCATCAGATGATAAATACTGATCTTCAACATTCAAACAGCATAATAAAAAGATAGGTTGTGTTTTTTCATGAACAGCACAAGCACAATGTTGTAAAACATGTGACATTGAAATAAACTATTACACTTTTAGGCAATCACCAAATCAATTCAATGAATGTTGAGCGGTGAGATGGATCAACCACGAATCATCGAGGTTCAATTTCCATCGCGACATAACCTCGGTGACATTATTGACCGTGATTCCTGATATTTGTTCAATAATGATGCTTCGTCCAACGCCTGTCCTTGAAAAACGTTGGTAGACCAAGTTGAAAGTTTAACCAAGAGATGAAGAAACACCTATGAATTAATTTGAAATTGCAATATTACTTTTTTACAGACTTTTCAAGCGCTTAACACTGGAAAAAGAGGCAAACCATGCACCAATGGATCCTGGAATTATATTTGTGATCTGCTATTAGATGATTCATTCCATATGGGATCAACAAAAGCATACCCTTATAAACTACATCTGTAGAAAATTGTAAATCGAGCAATAGCAAAAGCGACAGCAATAAGAAATAAGAAATAATGATCAAATAAAGGTTGTCGCAGATCAGACGCTGTGATTGACATGATATGATAGTGTGTAATGTGGATGAAATAATAATAAACTATAATTGAAAAAATGGAACACCACTATTTAAATGCCTAAAAGAACTTAGTAAACTACGAAGCCTAGGATAGATCAGTTTTACTGCGCCGATCATAGAATCATCGTGAGTACAAACATATTATGAAATGTAAATAGATGCCACCTGAAACAGGGGAAAGGTGGTCATCAAAGAAGACCTTAACAACGGAGTTTTAAAATGTTCTGCAGATATAAGATCGCTTCAGATCTTTTTATCTTTCATAACATCGCCATAGCACGATATTTTGATGACTGTATTGACCTTCTTCCTCTCTGGCACAACAACCGCTGTCGTTAAAATTATCCAATTTTTGAATTTCTTTAATGTTCTTAATGCATTATGCATTGAATTTGTGCAAAAGATACCTGTTTTATAACAAAAAACTTTAAATGAAAAACTTTGTGGTGATATTTTTCAACCCTCGAACCGGTAGTGTAAACTAATTTTCCATAGGAATCCGCTATACGCGAAAACTCGAGATACGCTATTGCGTTCCGTCCCGTACGATAGCGTATATCGGATAATGACTGTATATACGTTATTTATTATTTACCCAAAGACCAAAGACCAAAGACCAGAGACCAAACCAAGGGCAACATTATAAAATAGATATTCGGTTAAAGCATTAAATAAAAAAAATAAAATACAAACATTCTAAACTTGTTTTTAATGGCAAATTAATAATTGATTGTACTGCATTAAACGTGTTTTGATTTCTTTTATTTTCTCAAATTTCGTTTGATATCTATCTGTATAAATTCGCCTGATCGAACATGGTGAGAGAAAGATAAACAGCAATAGAGAAAGGAGACAAAATTCACCCTGGCAACGAATAGCAACAGGGGAGAGCAAAATCTAGAGCATGTATGGTGCATTTGAGAGAGTTGGTGAGAAGTATGGCGATGTGACGAGCATTACATTTTCATAGCCAAAATTAATCGACTTAAAAAACAAACGTGTAAAAACTAATCGTGCCAAGGAGTTAAAATCGCTCTAAACTCTTTTAAGAAATCGAATACAATGTAATCCCGAAATTCCGAGAAAGATTAGGCAAATTTTTTTTCTACACTGGCAACTTTTCAGTACTCTGTCGAGCTCTTGTCAAAATTGTATGGAATTTACGGTTCGATGAATTCAAAGATTGATGAGATCAACCTTCCACCACTTGTACCGGTATGGGGCTAGTAAGGAGTTCAACATGTTTGAAGTAGTAGTTCGAACTAATTCCGACCCGTGGTAAGAGTATCAAGCCGCGTGAAACTTGGTACCAACTCTCAGTAAGCCTCTCAGGTACCAACTCTCAGGCGATGACAGTAGTGACATACAGTGACCGTTAAAAATGTATGAAAGAACAATTATAAAGCTCAACTCCACAACGAAAAGGCTCACCTGTTTGTAGGAACCTCAACATGTGACATTCATTTTCTCAAATTCAAAGCAGCTCACATCCAAAAGTTCCTTTTGTCAGTTTCTAAAACTTGTCAGAGCGCCATTCTATTTAAAAAATGTTAACTACTTCATTTCATAGTTAACTAACTAAATAAAATAAACCTCAGCAATAAAACCTCGTTTGAATACAAATATACAATACAGAACCAATTATATTCTACAAAAGAGCTGCTACAAAAGATTCAACTCCCATTGGACGTATAATTTATAAATCATAAAAGCAAACACACGGAAACTCAAGAACCCAGCTCGCTTAATGTGCGGCGAAGAATTTCAATCAGCCTAAACCATCCGCCTCCCCCACAATGTCTAGGCCTGCCTTAATTGACCCTTGACCCTCATCACTCATCGGCCAATTTTTGCCGGCGCGGAACATGGTCCGTCATCAAAAAAAGGGGGGAGCTACCACCCGTCGATTGACAGCACAGAAACACCGGTTGAAGCTTCCGTTTGCTCACGATTTCCCCGACCGGATACACACACCTACAGACACAAACGCACCGATCGGGACGGTAACAATGGAAAGGGAAACATGCAAAGTTGGTACGGTTTGGTACGGCCATCCCACCTGCCGTGCAGCAGCAGGTTTCCATTTCTCTTTTTTAATTTCTTTTATTTTCTTTACAACTTTATTGCTGTTTTAGTTATTCTTTTCAAAGTGCCTACTCGCTCGCGGTAAGGCAAGAAAACAGCAGCCGCCGTTTCAAAGTTGATAGCACCGGTTGTTTATTTTTCTCCTTTCTACTTCTCCTTCCGCAATTATAATAAATGGCGGGTCCGCCCAGGGGATGGAATTGAAATTCCAGATTTCAAATATGGTTCATTGTTTTCCTTCGCTCCGCAGCTCCTTTCAACGATCCTTCAGAAGTAGCAGCACGCTTCAAGAACGTCCTTCTAGTGATCGCGCGTTTAATTTCACCTCACTCGCAAGGGGTTCTGCTGTCGGTTCGGGACTGAAGGAAACATTGTTCCGCCCAGTGGAAACACCTTCTTTTTCCTAGTATTTTTTTCCCTGCTCTTCTAAGAACACTCCAGGGCATGGTAAGCTGGTTAACACCCTCGGATCGTCAGGCACTTGTTGGTGCGTATTGCTTTCTCCACCATTCCTAGCGCCCTCTGCTGCAGCTAATCGAACCGAAATTAATTACACGTCTTACCGTGAATCGATATTGCCCGCATTTGGAGACCGTCTTTTCGGTGAGCCTAACGAAAAAAAAAAACGATCCCCGGCCACCCCGCAGTGATAATTTTAGACGTTCTAATGCCTTTGTTTAGCAATTTCCAGTGGGATTGATTATCTAGTGCTATTGAGCAAAAACAAAAGAAGGTGTTTCGGGGTTGGGCCATACCTCGTGGGCTCGAGCGTGTATTATTTCGGGCCCTTTTTTCCACGAAATCTTACACAACCTGCCCCGGCCCTGTCCGAAAAATCTCGGATGATTGTGTCTCATCCGATCCGCCCAATGGTGGTGCGTAAGGAAAAACACCCCTCAACATGATTAGTCTAATCGTATCGGAATCGGTGCTTCAGCGCCCAATAGCGGTGATGCAATCAATTCCGTCGGGGTTTAAATTGTCATGCAACCGTAACCAAATGGTTTTCACGGTTTTGCAGCATGGCGCGATTCGGCCCATCCATCCGACGACGCGCAAAGGTCCAGCGGGGCCCGATTCAGTACGCAGCACGCCCAAGATCAAACGCCGTGGTCCGGCTGTGTGGTTATGGTTTTGTGATAAATAATTAACTATCCCTGAGATAGGGTTCGGGTGGGCTCTCATCGAGGCGGAGGGGGTGAGAGTTTTGAGTGTATTGTTTGCATTATTCATTACAATACGTCAAATCAGCTGAATCGTCCGCGTGCTTACCTGCGCGCTAGTGTGGGCTAAAAAGATAAAAGTGTAGAAATGCAAATACGATGCGCGTTTTGGTTGGTGGCAGTGAATGAAATGGATTTGATTGCTCTTATCAGGCACTTAATTTTCATTTTGGGGAATTCGATGCTCCGTTTGACTTGGTTTGAGACATTTGTTTTGGTAAATTGTTTCTAATTTATTTTATTAACGAGCTGCTGAAGAGACATTGTGCATGAGAATTATGATTTTAAGTTTAGTTTTGAATATTCTCTTTCCGTGAAAATTGGCTTTCTTCATGATGGCATTTGTTTAATACAGATAATTTTAAGTAAAATGAAGCAGCACTTAACTATTTCATTTTTTTAATTTAAGTGTCCATAATAAAGAGCTATTAAACATTTAAAAGGCTAAGACAATATGCACTAGTAAAATATTATAAGCTAAAAACTAGACTAAATATATATAAAAGAAAATGAATACACATTGAAAATGAATTAAACATAAATTATGATACGCGCTATGCGTTCTACTTGTGACAAGAGCATAAACTCGTTTCTTTTATATTTTTAAAGCATTTTTGAAAAAGCTACTGGTCCACTGAATTCTTATTACTTGGTTATTAAAAGTGTTTGCATTACTCCATTGAATAAATTAGAATATACTATGGAATGCTTAATATCTTCTTTTCAACCGTAATGATTAACGTTATCTTGCCGACTTCCTTTTTGTATTATAACAAGCAAACGGATAGAAAAGGTTGAAATTCAGAAAGATGATCTTGTCCAGCCTTACGCGGCTATCTATTCTTATGATCAATGCAATTGAAATTTAAACAGCTAAATCGAACACAAAAGTACGAACCTAAGCAATATGTATAAGAAACACGAACAACTTATTATTACATATGCTTCTCAAACATTAACTTCAATTGATATCTTAAACACCAAGTAGCAAGACGGTCACTTACAAAACTGGATACTTGAACCAGTGTGGCACTAGTGCATGTATTCGTACCTATCTCGTGCCACTCAAGTGCTCTTTTCGGTTACAAGCCTCTTCTCAAAATTTTAATTACCAGCTTTTTCGGGGCAACATCGGGTTAGGTATCAGCTTGCTTCATAGTTACGTTTTAGACATATTTACTCCAAAAAAAGGCCAGCCACTCTTACCCGTAACAGTGAATCCAATTGTATGTTTTATATGTTAAATTTAATGATCATAGTAAAAATTATATTTAATATTTACTGTAGAAAAATGATTATTCTTAACTGACTTGACGAATAAAGTGTTGATTTTTTGTTTCCAAAGTTGTGAATCGAATTACGGACAGTTTCAAACTTGCCGTAATTCATCATATTATTTTTGAATTTCTTCATCTCCAGTTCCTGGCCATGTCGCTATTTAGTTTTTACATGATTGCCATGATGTACTAGAATCATGAAACAATGTGTCTGTCTTTTATTAGTACCTGATGCAACGGTAAATAAATATATTCTTTTGGTTAGTATTCACAACCGGAGGCACTCTTAGCAGTTTTGCTTCAAATCGACTATATCAATAATTTCTTATATTCTATTACAGATGTGTTGACCGAATCTTTGATAGAAGTGAATACCAGCGTGAAACTAAGTCAGGTTTATCATATTGTACTCTGATTTTGCCAAAAACAAATTTTAAATTGGAGACATTTAAAGAAAATGGTCAAGAATTGCATAAAAAATAATTGTTTAGAAAATTATAATGACAAAACGACACATTATTCGAAAATAGATGTGACACGTGTGTGAGAACGTGAAGATTTTTTACGAAATTTTGGGGTTGTCCGCCATTCGAATCAAAACGTCCGTAATTAGAAACATGAGCTTGAAACTATCCGGAAAATGAGACAAAATGTCGTTGCAATTTCACGATTTTTTGGCAATGTTTCTAGTAAAATTATTGAAAATCTTCATTTGTTTCTCAAGTCAGATTTTCAGATACGGAGGTTTGACGTTTAAATTTGAATTAGTAAGGAAATATAACATGCCAAAAATGCCTTCGATGCCAACACGGTAATTGTTTTGATAAGTTATTTCACTTGATTGAAATATTACAGGGTTTCCCAAGATTTATTGGTTGGTTCCCATAAATGTTTGATTGACTCCCATATTTTTTTGGTGCGTTTCCACGATTATTCGTCCTTTTCCCAGAATTTTTTGGTCCAATTCTGTTGATATCCAATCAAACGATACCAATAAATGATGGGAATTTACCAATAAATCGAGGAAAACCCTGTATACAACTCTATTTAACTTTGCAGTTCTGCAGTCAAATATTGCGTTCAAAATATCACAGAATATTGCTATCTCTTCGAAATAAAAATAATTTAACTAGTTTTACGAAAAAGACAACTAGAAATATGACGACAAGGCAACGACTGTACAAATCGGATGTAATTATTATTGCAACAATTAAAGACACTACGCTTCATATACTATGTATGCTTTGCAATACGGTTTGAGCTTCAATCTTCAAGCGACCGGTTACCGTCTCATTACAATCCCACGCTACACCCACCTTGCACTAACAAGCAGTCAGAAATCACCGCACCGGCCAAAACCCGCTTACCGGCGCCTCAAAACATCATCGACAGGCCCTGTAATAGGATATTGTTTTATGAGCTCCATAAATTATCGCTAACGTACATTCAATTATTTCCGGATGTCAGTTCGCTTTTTTGACTCCCAACCAGCCAGCCAACTAGCCAGCTTTCCTCAACCCTAATCGGACCGCCTGACCGCATGCAAACACCCCTTTGCCGCTACGCTGCTGGCCACGTTTGCATCTCTTATCGCACGCCCACCATCGGTCAGCTCCGATACCGATCGCAAAACCGACACTGCCCACTGGCACCTTCTTATCCTTATCCTTCTGGTGGGTGCCGTCCAGTTCCGGATCGTTTGCCATTTGGGCCACCGGGCAAAATTGTTTCCTCTCGCCAATTTATTGCACCTCGAACGGATATCCTGTCTTGCTGGCATCCCCAGATCCCGTTTTCTATCGGTGTCCAGATGCGAAAGGTGTCCGGCCATGGTCTGGTGGGCGACCATCTTGAGCTGGTCATGCGGCAAACGATGGGCAATGAATTACTCAACCAGAGTGTCACAGATCCACATGCTTAAAGCTGCTTTGGCGAGATTTTGCATGATTGTCTTAAAGGATAATGAGTGTACAGGAGTTTTAGGAGCTGTATAATTATATTTGTATTAAAATGAATTGAATATCCAGCAAAATTTACTATCAACAAAGGACTTTATTCTGATCCTTCCTTTCAAGCGACTAATTAAGCGACTAGCAACACATGTTTCCATCAAACATTGAAAAAGCAAATAAAAGCTAACAATTTATTCTAAACTCCACTGAACAAACGATCGACTCGGTAATAAGCTTACACTTCATTCGAACGCATTTAGGCATACCAGCTTTTGCAATAAAGCCATTTTCTCCTGTACTCTCTATTAGCTTGCTATTAAACCAGCACATTTTTTGTACAATCCTTTATGCAAAGCCCCGTAATTTTATTTGATCTCTGACGCATAATTGACACCGCCAATCGCCACCGATGCGTCAATGCGCCCCATAACGAGTGCCCTTTTTTGTGTCCCCTTTTCAGTGCTTTAGCTCATCGCTCCGTAAAGTCAATCGCTTGGAAGCCTACTCAACCGTACGGCACGGAATGGAATTAATCCACATTTGGTTTTGGCAAACGGTGAACAACGGGCATTAATGCCCACAATTGACACACATTTATTGCACAAAAGCGTTCAATTTATCGGCTTATCTATCTGCAGCGACTGGCCGTCCTGGAAAAGCGCTGGTGCCGTTTTCGCCTTACATTGCGTAACCGTAGCCGCATTGCTCACGCTCACTCGCGCTATCAGTGAAGGGTCAGCGCGGTGGCAAATTGAAAGATGGAGAAGAATCGTTTTTATGACAACCTGCAACCTGGCAAAAAAAAATGCCGTTTATCATCTTTGGTCAGACGCAAGATTTGCCATCTTTATTGGCAGCCAATCTCGGCTGTCTCGGGGAGTGATTTCGCGCGGATTGAAAATCAATTTCGCTCCTCGCACTTCGCAGTGGTCACAAAACTATCGAAAAAGCGAACCACCGCACAGTCGCACAATCGGGTAGGGCAGCTCAATCAAGCAAACCGAAACTGATGATCGAACTGCCGTTTGGCCATTTAGCGCGCGAAGACTCACCATTGTGGCAGTGGCAGCAATTAGGAAAGCTTTACGAGGGCCTTTCTTTTATCAACAAACGACATCGCGATCTCCGCATAACCAGCGTGTGCCAATTATTGGCTAATCAGCAGACCGATTGTGGGCTTTTGATTTCCCCCCCTAACAAGCCTCTCTTTGGACGCGTCTTTCTTTCTTGGCAATTTGAAGAGAGTAAACCATATTGTGACAACGCCATTTTCCGCTCCCGGTGGAGAGGATGTGTGCGGAAAAGTGCGGCACAAACACACCTTACACCGCTCGTCGTCTTCTTTTCCGCTGCCCTCGTGGTCACTTTAATAATCGATGAAAAATACATCACTTTTGAGGTCACCCGTAGCCGTTATCGTAACGCACGGTGACAAGCAAACGGGGTGAACATGCCCCATCGCTTGGCTAATTTGTTGTCATCCGTACAGTGTGCGATCTGCCCAAAACATGGGTGAGCGTGCGAGCGTGTTTTCATCATCCCATCCCATGGTCGATCGTACGTGGGGCCGCACCAGGGGAAGGCACGTAAAGATCAGCGAAAGAAAGACACACAGATAAGAGAGTGAATGGATCGCAGCAACCGCTGCAACTGTAAGAGCATGAACGAGACGCAACGAAAACAACCTGCTGCGTATCTTCGCGTTACGCAGAGGAAAACTCTTCTGGCTGTGGCCAGTTTGGCTCGAGGAAAATTTGGGCGCGGTATAAATTGATTACGCTTCACGGTGGGAAGCATCATTCGCTTGTGATCGTTCGTACCATCCCAATCGTGTGAGAGCAGTGTTTCAGAAACTGAGTTTTGCTATATTAGTCATTTGGTGCAGTGTGTTTCTTGCCAACTGCGATCGTGCTCACAACTCGACACAGACAGAAGGTTGAGGATTGAACTCAATTATGAAGGTGCGTTGTGAATTGTGCGTTTGAAAAATTCTGAAGGACATTTGGACTTTTGTGATGATATATTGTGAACATAATTATGAAGATATGATGTGATTTTAGTGTACATTACATGAGGACAGTGTGTTATTGTAAAAATCCTATAAAAATGGATAAGTGGATAAAAATCCTAGAGCTGCTAGGAGTTCTTGAGCATTTCGTGATCCAGAATTAATGTTTGTGAACCGTGTTGCAACGTTGGAGAAATAATCAATTTTCCAGTATTTAGGATCCGTTGTGTGTATTGAGTAATTTAACCATTTTGGTTGAAACCTATGAAAAACTGGATATGGAAATCGATCATTTTACTTTGGGATGTTCGTCCCTTCTTTACTAAAGCTATATGTTATGTAGTTATATTTTTTGAGTCATAGTTCTATTGAAAATAGAACCAGGGCTTGTACAATTCAGAGTAATCATGCTACCAAGATGTCCAGACACGTTTAAAGTACCTAAAAATCGATCAGTGAACCACTTAATAATCAGAATTAAATATATGTTTGCGAATTTTATCCCAATAGGTGGTTTTAGCTCAATTTCCTTTTGATGTATTTACTCCAATCTTTTAAATTTTCTTGTAATGCTCAAGCTACCATCGAAATACCCATAATTTTCTCAAGATATTTTCCCAAAAACTGATTAAAAACTCAAGCCAGTACATCACTGTGAACATATTTGTGAAGTTCTGATTACTAATTAATAATAATCATGTTTTCATCCCAACTGTTTCTCTCCCTTGCCCTTCTTTGCAGACGTTCATTGTGTTGAGTCTGACGGTGGTGACACTGGTGGCCGGTGCCAGCCTGGAAAAGGCCCACTCCACCAAGGAAGCCCAGGATCGCAAGCTGGACGAAAAGAACCATGCCAAGCGTGGTCTGATTGACTACGGCTACGGTTACGCCAAAGAACCCGAGCTGCAGGGAGGCTTCAAACCATCGTTCGGGTACGACATCACCGTCGGTCAGCATCATGTACCACAGTTCAAGACGTACGCTGTCCCCGAGTATCGTCACAACCAGTACGCTCCCCTGTACAAAGAACCGACCGTGTACAACTGGAAGGAGGAAAAGCACACCATCATCACGAAGAAGGTCCCGGTGCCGTACCCGGTGAACGTGGAGAAGCAGGTGGTGATTGAGAAGAAGGTCCCGGTGCACGTGCCGGTGAAGGTGCACGTCCCGTACCGCGTCGAGGTGGAGAAGAAGGTCCCGGTGTACGTGGAGAAGAAGGTGCACGTCGATCGTCCGGTGCCGTACCCGGTGAAGGTGAAGGTGCCGGTGTACCACAAGGTGGAGGTTGAGGTCCCGAAGCCTTACCCAGTGCACATTCCCAAGCCGTACCCGGTGTACATCGAGAAGGAGGTTCATGTGCCGGTCGTCCACCGTGTCGAGGTGGAGAAGCCCTATCCGGTGTACGTGGAGAAGCCGGTGCTGGTGGAGCAGGTGGAGTCGCACGAGTCGCACAGCCACGAGCACAGCCACGAGCATGAGCACAGCCACGAGCAGGTGAGCCACGAGCTGCACAGCCACGAGCAGGTGAGCCATGAGCTGCAGGGACATGAGCTGCAGAGTCATGAGTATAGCAGCCACGAGCAGGAGCATGTCGTCCATCATGACATTCGCCCCGTTGGTGTCAAGTCGACCAACTTCATCTCGGAGCCTATTCACGTGGAAGACCATCACGAGCACCAGTATGGTGAGGAGTCGCAGAAGATCGAGCGCAAGGTGGAAAGCGATCAGAAGGCGGCGGCCACCACCACCACTGGAGCTGCTGCTGCTGCTACTGCCAGCGAACAGAAGAAGGATGCGGAAAAGCCTGCCGATAAGGAGTCGTCGCAGTGATCTTCCTGCGTACAGCTTGTAGTTTAATTAGTGGTAGTAAACAATCATCTTCTTTAGCTCATTGATCTTGCTTGCACAGGGAAGGGAACATAGTACAACATGCTGTCATGTTAGTGCCTCAAACCAGTTGGAGAGCATAGTTTGTATTGTAGCTAAGCGTATTAACCACCAGTCTCTCTAGTCTCGAACGCGGTGTCACTTCTCGCAGAACCTAGAACTGCGAGATGTTTGTCTGTGTCCCTACCAAACACTGTAGCAGCTTACGAATCAAAACCGATTGACCCAGCCCTGTCTGCAAGCTCATCAAAAAGCTCATAGTAAATAAACAAACGAAATGTATGAAAATTGAAACCAACACACTCTGTTTTGCCTTTCGATCGTGGATCATTTTCGCTCTCGATTGTACGCGAAACCGTTTTTGAGCTGATGACCCAGATGTTTGCTTCTCGCGCACGGTCCACGCGCACGAGAGCCGATCGATGATACAACCGCGCTCCACCACGACGCGACGTGTATGCCTATATTGCTCAATAACGCACACTTTTACCCTCGTTACATGGACCGTTGCTTTCGCCCGTTTGGACGCTCGTGGACGGACGACGAGACGTACGTGTACGGCATCCCCCGCGCAACGATCGTTCAATCTCGATCGCTCATTAGCCACGGGGTCCCGAGCCTCGGGGTGGAAATGAGCAGCAAGGCGAATGTAACTCCCAGCCTCCGCTTCAGCTCCAACTCTTCCGCTGCAGCGCAATTTCGTTTCGATTCGTCGCACACAACGACGACGACGGGCCCGCGATGGCGATCATTTGCAACGGGAGCCGAGAAGATCTACACAATGTTGGAGCCCCTTCCTACCGGAGGGGGATGATCGTAAGTATTAAGTAATCTGTTGGCGTGCGTTTTGGAACACGCGGTGTGGGAATAGGAAACTAGGGAGCACGGGGTAGTGAAAGAATCGGTGAAAGAAAATCAAATCAACGAAACGAAAAAAAACTACAGCCCCTTTTTTACGCCGAGACGCAAAACCCCGCAAGATGTAACTGAAACCGAAAGGAGATTAATAATGCTTTCGTGCGCCGTCGTGAACAGTGAAACATAATTTCGTGATTGTTAGCGGTAAATGCTTAAACAAACATGCGGAAGGTATTACTGAAGGGCATGGTTATGCTGGCGAGTTTTTGTGTGTGTGTTTGTGGTGGAATTGACCTACATTGTGTGCGTGTTTTGGCTGTTTATAATTGAACAATAATTGCCACATAATTTATTCAATTAATCTGTAATAAAGCAAAGAAACAGTGGGAAATAAAAGGTAATGATTTTTGATGAATAAAATAATAGGTTGAACAAAACAGGCGAATTGTATGTTGATGAATGATGAGAAAATTGATAAACCCTTAATATTTTTTTGTTAACTATTTCACTAACGAGATTTGTTACGAGATTGTATTAGTATGTACTTTATGCATTTTAATTCATTTCCTGTAAAAAACAACAACGCAGCAAGTATGAATTCTCGTTTCATATGGCTCAAATAGATTTTGTTTGGCCTGTTGTTGACCGAAATTTAAAGACCATATTTTCAAATTCAAAACCAATATAACCAATATTTTTAGCTTAAACAATTAACAGAAGAAAGCTTTCTCTCGGTAATGGAAGAATCCTTCAATAGAAATATATTATAATACCCGTAAAAGCACAAATAATACACTTCAACGCACGACTTGCATTCAGTAGAATATAGAATCCATTAAATACCACTCAACAAAGTCCAAACAAACTTCTACTTTTGACCCCTTTTTGACCACTCTTTGTACGTCTTATATGCCATTTATTTTGTTTGATAGATAACGATCGGTACACTGCTGCCACCGTCAGCACCCATTAGATGCACTTTGCACCTCTTAAGCCAGCGTCCAGTATGCGCGTAGCACGCGTTTCCTATCAATACCCATTCCCATAAGGCCATTTATTAGCTGATGCAGTTGTCCTGACTTCCTGCGAGAGGGAAAATAGTAGGGCACTCACACGCGCAATGCATTTTGGATGCGGTTAAGTGCATTTTATAGATTGGGTTGATTTTACGGGAAGCGCTAGTACGAGTTAGCTCTGAAAATTTGCTTTTCTGATTAATGTAGACGCCTTTGTTCAAGTGAATGTAGATACCATAACTCTATATTAAAATGATAGAGAAATGTGCAGTATATCAGTTTTCATTTTACATTGTAAAAGGATGAACAATTCCACCGAATCCTTAAACCATTGAGTTTATGAAAGTCGAAGCAATCATGTATTATTAAAATTGATTTGAATCCCAAAGAAACCCTCTGCGACAAAAACATGCGATATATTTCGAACTAAGTCTTATAATTTCTCTTTGAACACAATGAGAGCTTGCAGCACAAGAGTGAGTGTGTTGAGCGAATGCTTGAATCGTAATAGACGTAGACAGTATTATTATTTGAACTGAAAAGAAACCCACTGAGAAAGAACTGATCAAAACTTTGAAACGAAATCAGTGCTGTAAATCTGTGCCATTTTCAACCAAAGTCATCAATCCACAAATAGCTTCAAAACAACAGGGATTCAACCAGAATCCGCCACATCCTAACCAATTTAACCCTCACTAATAAACCAACCGGCTAACAAATAGAAAGGTGTGTAAATGAACGACAAAAACAAGCAAACGCCAGCTAAGCCCGCGCGCTGCAAAACACAGGGTGATACGTCAGCCAGCCAGCACGACGTCACCGCCTGCCACGGTACACGGTCGAGCAAATTGCAGCAAATTGAAATTTATTGAAACAGAAAAAAGGGGCTCACCCCAGCTGGCTGGGGTAGGTGTTTGGGGCCATCGGGTGGAACACATAAACGGCACGGCATGCGCTTGGGCGAGTAGTTGGGGAGTTTGTATTTTTTTTGTGCTGTTTCTTCTCTCTTTTTTTATCAACTGTTATTATTATTATTATTACTACTACTATTCCTAATGCTGGTCTCGATAAATTCTCCACCATTTAGAGCCGAACCCGGAACCCGACGCAGCTGTCAATTGCATTGTTTTTGCTGTCAAACGATTTAGTTTTATTCTGAATGATTTTTTAATCGTTTTACGCTTTAAACACACATACCATCGATCTACCTGTACCCATCACACACATACACTCACTTACCTAGTCAGCGACCGAAAAGTCTGTAGTCCTGTACCTAATAGAACCGAGGGTGGGGGTCGAAAAAAAAACGATCGGTTCTTGTGTGCAGTTTGGCGTACGCTGATTGATTTTTATTTCCCATTTCCCGGCTACCGGGCTTCGGTTTTTAGTTTGTTTTATTTTATGCCAAATGATTTCCTGGCCATTTTTTGTACGAGTTTTCTCTCCCTCAACCAACTCCGCACCCATTCGATGGATCTTTTGCCTCATACGACCATCTAGACCACCTCTACTAACCACCTTCCATTTGATCAATCTCATCTCAACCGTTTTGCACTGTTTTGGTGTTTGGTGGTGATGGAAGGTTCGGAAAAGTTCTAATCGCTTGCCCGTACCGTTTCAACCCGCAAGGAGGGGATGAAGGGGGAGATTGGTGAAAGTTCAATCAATCGGAACATTTTGCTTTAATGGCATTTCAACCGTTCGAATACAGTGGATGTGCAGGCTTTACCCGGTTTGGTCTAGACCGTGTGTTAAACTATTTCGTTCTTTTTTTTTCCTCACCAGTCTCACTCACCCTCACTCTCTCTCTCTCCCACCAGCTAAACCATTGCACTTTTTGCCGAATCGCACCGGGGGCCGATGAACTTTGATGTGTTAAGAATCCATCAAAGCGTGCCATACGTGAAGTGCCTCGCTGCCTTGTTTGATGCTTGTTTAGAATTGGCGGTTTTCGTATGTTTTGCCCCAAAGCAGCGCTAATGCACTGTACCCCGCACCCATAAACCGGGATGCTGGTTGGCTTGCTGGAGGAATGCTTTGTGAGTCATAGATTGTTAGGCGCGGCTTCATTGCTCGTCTGGAATTGCTAATGATTTCTGATGTTTTGCAACGCATCGAAGCCGTACCAGTGAAAACCCATTTAGCGGTGGGTGGAAAAGTATTTACAAAGCCAAATAACACATTTATATCCTCGTTTTCTCACTAAAGCAGTAGTTTTTCGAAGAAAGTTATGAAATTTTAAAATTTTCATTTATGTGTACAGATCGTTATTTAAAGGAATTTTTTAAATCTTAAACGTGTTTAGAAGTTTCTTCAATCAATCTGTCACATTAGAGCAATGCTAAAAAAAATGATGTCACAACATTTACATGCCAAAACCAACCAACTTTGAGGTTACGGACCCAGTCAAAACCTGGTAAGCATACACACTTTGCATTAGATCGCAACATTAAAACATCCATCATGCGTTCGAGCCCCTTGTGGACCGATCTTCGCAGACTTGACCGTTGTGCTATGAGTAAACCAATAAGCCATGGATTTACTAAGCACATGAGTTGGCCGGTCTCGTTGTACAATCGTCCGTTGTGGATTCAAGTCCGGAATGAGCTGCGCCTCCATATGCAGGACTGACTATCCTGCTATGTGTAATCAAGTAAGTCGCTGAAAGCTAAGCCCCACTAGTGGAACAGGCAGGCCTTGAAACTGACTCTGAGTAAGAAGAAGATTAGTAAATCACTAGAATTAGGTTAGAAAAAGGCTCTTGGAGTACTTCAAACACGGTATTCAATTAGAAGCAATTTTCTACATGTACATTTGCCTGTTTTGTCGGTGATCATTTTGCCTTACGCGATCATGTTGCCCCGCGTTCATCTATCGGTTCATTCCGTTATCTGAAGGAAACAAGTCTGCCTTAAAGCCTTAACCAGCTGACTGACACTCGTCAGTACAGTGTGGCAGCTCAGTGTGAGAAGATTGAAGCTACGTTGAAAGGATGATCCTTTTCTTACCAACTTTGCTATCGCTAGCAAGCTTAGCTCAGGGATCAGTATTTTTGCGTCGTCCTCCTTTACTATACACCCCAGGAAATAGCCTTGATGGTGAATATTGTTTTAGTAGTTTACGTAGTTTTGGGGAGGCTCATTGGATTTTCAATATATTGCAGAATGTGAGCAACGTTTCCCAAACAATCAGTATGAACCAAAGGTAGTACCAGCGGTATCCGGCGGGCGTCGAGCCTATGCAGGAGAGTTTCCACACATGGCCGCGATCGGGTGGACAAGAACGCAACGCAACGCATACCCAACAATCGATAATCTTTGTGGAGGCAGTTTAATAACTTGGAAGTTCCTTTTAACAGCCGCACATTGTTCTGCTGACTTGGACAAGTAAGTGGAGTTTCTGTTATCGGTTTTAAGTTATATTAGAATTAAAATTATTCTTTTTGAAGCATTCCTCCGGATACAGTACGATTGGGAGACACAAATCTCGCTAGCTTCGACGATGACCAGCTCGCACAACAAATCCCAATCGCACGATTTATCAAACATCCGCACTATCGATGGTCGCGAAAGTACTACGATATTGCCGTTGTTGAACTCGAAGAGTACGTTAAACCAAACAAAGCAATTTGTGTTGCGTGTCTGTGGCGTGAACCAGACGCTCCAGGAGATCTGATGGACGCGGTGGGCTTTGGTGCTACGGAGTTTGCAGGAAGCCTGAGCTCCACCCTACAGAAGGTAAAACTACAGGCCCTAGACGAGACGATATGTGCTAAACGTTTTCGAAACATGCGACGCGAATTGCCGGAAGGCCTGCGTGACGATCAGCTGTGTGCACATAGTGCAACCATGGACACGTGTGAAGGCGACTCGGGAGGCCCACTGCAAACGGATCGAACCGATTTGTTAGGTAAGACGTACCCACTTATAGTAGGAGTGGTAGCGTTTGGAACGCCTTGCACTAATGGGTCAATGGGAGTATACACCAGGGTTAGCTCGTATCTGGATTGGATCGAGGAAGAAGTAAAAGAGTCTCTTAGCCCGGAGGGTGAGTTTGTAGTTGAAGTAAGAGCAATCTAAAGACATCTGTTTCACACCGTATCAATCTATCCAAAGTTTGTATTGAGGAGGACTATTGCAATCGTAAACTGAACCCATCCATGTACGGTAAGGTTGACAAAGTATGGAAAAGAAGTCGCGTTGGGCTGCTATGGCAGGAATACAAAACGGACATCCACCAGTGCGGTGGACTCCTGGTTGACTACCAGTTTGTTATCACATCGGCGAGCTGTGTAACTTCCAGTAAAGGACCGCCAAGATACGTAGCCCTTAGCTCTGATAGTGATCGTGCTGCTATAGAAGCAGTGACTGTTCATCCATGGTTCACAAAGGGCCACCCATATTTTGATATCGCCGTTATAAAGCTACGGGTGTGTGCAAATTTAGATAAAATATATCCAGCTTGTATATGGTCGGAGGAGCAGCATGGTGATTGGAGAACTCCCGACATTCTGGTAGGAGCTTCCTATCTGCAAAAGCTACGCGATTTGTACACCAGAAAATCGGTTCAATATTATGTCAAAGGCGAACACTGCCGTGTAGGAGAAAATGTTGATTACAACGATCTTAGCTGCATCAGTAAGGATGCTACGCTAGTGCCAGGAATATGCAAGGTGAATAATGTTCGTTGTGGTTGTTGAGTTGTAAGTCTAACTTTTTTTTATGTAATCTTAAAACTTCTAGATTGACCATGGAGGTCCAGTAATGAAGAAATTCGACAAAAAACAGTACATCGTACATGGTATCGTGTCCAGTTTGACGCAGGGCTGTGAAGGTAAGGTGATCTTCACCAGTTTGGCACCTCACCGACAATGGTTGGAGGAGATCATGTGCAAACAGCAGCAGGAGATGCTATGGATGTAGTGTAGTCTGAACAGAGTAATAAAAGGTAAAATACTATAGTTGAACTAAAACAATTCAGTCACCTTTCTTTAGAGTGAACCGTGTCCTTGCCTTTTATCGACTTCGTCTTCTTCTTTGGCACACAACCGTTGTCGGTAACCACTAGTAGGCTTGGCTTTCAGTGACTGATTGATTAGGATTCCGTAGCAGGATACTCAGTCCTATGTATGGGAGCACGATCCATTCAGGGCTTGAACAAATAACGGGCATCTTGCTGCGTTGTACGAGTTGACTACTGTACCACCAGACCGGTCTTTTTTATCGATCTCAGCATGTATTTAGCGTAACTTTTCTATTTCCACGATGCAACTATTGTTACTTATAGCCATCGCTACGACGAACTCACATAACATATCATTACCAAAGGAGGGAAAAGTAAATCCGCATTTGGGATGCTTTGTGGCCATTTCAAATTAATAAAGTACAAACCCACTCTGTTCGACAGGTGCTCTGTCAGCTGTTCGATATCTTATAGACCTGTCACGATGCACTGCAATATGCATATCTTTTCATCTCAAAAATGAAGCATTTTCATAGTTTAAATCTACAGGGGGAAGATTCAACAAATAATTTACTAGTAATTCACATCAATAATAATTTAAAAATCATTCAAATTTAATATTGAAAAATGTATACAAACGTCCATGCCAAAACACATACAGTGCATAAACATGCATTGTGTACACTTAATAGTTTTATACATTTCATACTAGTATATTTGATGTTATAATTGATTGTGAAGCATTGCTAATGTTATTGATAGCTATTTTAAATATTTTGCACGCAATTTTAAGAAGAAAAAGAGAAAAACTACGTAAACAAACTTGACAATGTTCTGCATTGAATTCTATCTACTGTAGCTGTGAAGCGTTTGACAGCCAAGGTACTCACAGCACCTGTATCGAACATCACAGACAGAATCAACTGACATGTTCGATTCGACGTTTGTCTTGTTTGTTTGTTTGTGTTTGAAAGTGCACCTCTATATGATTGTATAGGTTTGTTCGAGTCGGATGTCGCGTTCGTTTGGTGCCAGAGCGCCGCCTCAGCGAGGGGCATAGTACGGCTCGTGAGCCATGCATGTGACTCTTTAATTTGCTGGATGATGGCCCTTAACTATTCATATATCTTGATGTATCTTCGCATGGAACCATTTGAACATTGTTGTATATTTTAGCTTTTTTAACCTCAAACTTTGCCAATCGAACATTTGTGCTGGGTCTCAAGAAATTGTTTCATTATTTAAACAAAAAGTTTCTTACCTGTCACTCACAGGGACTCTAAATTCAAACAACTATTAATGAGAGAGTTTTTTTTATCTTGCCCATTGAGCTCGAAGCCATCTTTACTTAGGCTTATTCTGAGTACACAACCAACATTTTTCTAAGCAATAAAGACACTCTTCCCCATTCACCACCACCCCTAATAATATCGTTTCTTGCCAAACAAATTCGATTCGGTTGATTGTTGTGCCCTTTTTTAATGATCGCTCTGATGCTTACAATCCCGCACAAATTGCCATCAGCCAACGGCGAAACCATTATTGGCAGCCCGAAACTGTCCCAACCCTTTAGATAAACAGTATCTAGCGCCGGCTCCACTTATCCTCAAACCTTGCACAAATTATTGCTCAAAAACAAGCTTTCAAATTAAAAGCTTTACTGCAAAACCAACCCTAAAAAGTATAGGAAAATGTGTCTATCATCATCACCACTTTGCTTAGCCCCTACCCTATCGAAAACCTTAACAGGGGTGAGTAATTGGGTTCTCCCTGTTTTTCCCCGTGGGTGGAGAAAAACAACAACTAAAACCTCCCCGCGGGTCACAATTTGACAGCAAACGATTAGCAACTTGTTGGGCGCTCCCTTTAAACGCTTTAGCGCTGTAGCGGAAGGCCCGGAAGCACGAACTCATCACGGATTCTTCACGGCCGGATCCACACTGTCTGGTAACAAATTTTGTGGACACCAATTACCGTATTCCGTAATGTTTTCTCCCATCCCCCAAAACCATCTCTTAATTACAATTACGCCAAAGTTCTTTCACATCTCACTGTTTGGATGAGAGTGTCTCTTTTTTTTGCTGCTTCGTTTCCTTCTTCTTGCTGAGTTTTGTAAGGGATTGAGAGCAGCAACATATCCGGACGGATGAGCGATTACGTTGCGGACTGCCGGAAAAGTGCAAATAAAGGCAAACAAAGCAAATGAAAAGAATAAAAAAAACCCCGTCCAAATACGCAGACAAACGCGGTGCCGGCGGTTCCAAAATCTCAGGTGAACAGATGCTTCGCCGTTTGCTTAGGACATACCCTGGTTCTGCGATCGCTCGCGCGCCATCGTGGCCAAGTTAGCACTTTTGCCCTACCCCCTCCTCACTGGACACTGGACCGTCGGTGTGGACGATGTGTTTCACGCTTTGTAATTTTTGAGCAAAATTTTCCCAGTCGTTCCGCTTGGTTTGGAGGGAACGAGAGTGAATTCGGAAAAAAGGACGACACACAAAAAAAAAAACACGCAAACACCCACACCGAAAGGAAACAGACAGTCCATCTCACCTGAAGGTACAGAATAGTCGTAGTAGAAGAGTCGTCCACTTTCACGTGTTGAGCTGGAGAAGCAAACAGAAAAGAGAGAAAAAAAGAGCAAAAAGTTCCACCGTTTGCCCCAAATTGTATCACATTCTCTAGCACAAAGTGCAGGAAAATTGCCAACAACCAAACAAAAAAAAACAAAAACCTTATTCCCAATGTGAGATGACTAAGCGAACCCCGCGGATGGCGGATGGGGCACACCGAAATGGGGCGAAACAATACAGCCGGTATTAAATTGAATTAATATCCCTCATTCGAGCCCACAAGGACACGAGTCAGTGGCAGAACATTCCTGTCCACTTTCCCGTTCCGGAGAGGGGAACTGAATGTGGAATGTCTACATTTACTGGCAGCGTCACTGGGGACACCATTTTTAAAGAGCCTCCTTGCATCTTGCTGGGTGGGTGAGTTGAATTTATTTAGATTTTCTACATTTCAGCAGCCCCATCCCCATCCACCTCTGTTGCTGTTTGGTGCCGTGTGTGCCTGTGTCTAGGGAAGGTGGAGCTGTGTCTCCCTGTCCCTAATACCAACGCAACGTACCCCTTTAAATCCTCCCCATAGCTTAAATGGTTTCCCCCGACAACGGTTCAGTTGTTGTTGTGGCGGATTAGAAACATCACCAACGAACGAGATGGGAGGAAATGATGTGTTTTTGGGTGGAACCCTTTTTTCTCCCTCTCTGGACGGGAAACCGGGTGGAACAACGCAGGGGAAAAAGGTACATCTTTAATAAAGGATTTTAATTGCGCTCATCATGACAGGCACGCGTGTGGACAGCGGAAGCCGTTTCGGCATGTTTATTGCCATCTTTGCCTGTATCGGTCCGTTCCTTTGCCATCTTTTTATACTTTGCTAGTGGAAAAAGTTAGCCCCCAGTACCACTAATACCACTTCAAACCGGTGACCGGCTGAACGGACTGAAGGATGTAAACGAGCGCGTTTGGTGTACACGAAAAGGTACACCGCTAGTATCCAGTGGGATTTAGTGGTGATAAAAAGCTCGGCTCGGGTTTCGGGGGAAAGCTGACAACAGTAGGCTCCTGATAACCGGTGGAAGGAGCACGAGCACGTTCAAAGCGTAAACGGCTCACTATGATGGTGGCCTTTCCCTTTTTGGATACATTTGCTGCACGTGTGTGCTTTCTTCATTGAACGTTTCTGTGTGAACTCTTCGGTGAAATATTTCAACACGCCGCGGAACGGTGAAATGTTTCAGCGCGCTATAAAGAACTATCCGTTCCTTGGTAGCTGGGGAAAGTTGAACCGGTTCGCCAAGGGGAATGAGTTTATCCACGCAAAAGGGGAACATTTGAGTTGTTTTTGGGAGGGGAAAATATGAACAATGTTACTTGCGACCGTGACAATTGTTTCATACAAAACGTTCAATATTGAACTCGAATACAAAATTTCAGTATGAAATAATTAAATAAATAAACAAATAAATATTACATTAAATACTTTTAAATAGCAAAACTTCACACCAAACACGTCACAAATTTTTTTCTAGAAGAAAAGGAATAATGCTTATGATGATTTGCTTTTGATGATGAGATTCATTCATGTGACGGTGACAACGAAAAGATTCAAATTCGTTCAAACAAAGTAGCTCGTGGAAATTGTCGTACGTCGGCTGGTTCATGCAACTCGTAGCAGGAGTTATACGTAGCAGGAGAAATTCCTTCCCTGGATGGTGTTGCAGGAGTACAGAAATAGCTAAAATACACATTCATGTGACATACAGCAAGGGGGAATACGTTGCGCAGGGGAAAATCTTACAACATTAGCAGCTGTTGCAGGATACAAGCTGTTGTGATATTCAGTTCATCCCAAAAGTCACAGGAGAACGAATAAATAGATTACAAGCAGCAATACGTTGCAGGATGAATATATGCATGATTTCAGTTGTAACAAGGCGGGAGGGGGGGGGGGAAGAAAAAAGTTAAGGTAAGCGATAAACCTACGTTGCAAAGATTCTTCAGATGAATTTCAGCAGGGTGAATACGCAGCAGGAGAAATTCCTTCACTGGAGGGTATTGCAGGAGTACAGAAATCGCTAAAACACATATTGATGCAACACACTGCAAGGGGCAATACATTGCGCAGGGGAATACATTGCGCTGGGGAATAAATTGCGCTGGGGAATATCTTACAACATTAACAGTTGGTGCAGGATACAATCTGTTGTGATATTCAGTTCATCCCAAAAGTCACAGGAGAACGAATAAATATATTGAACGCAACAAGATATTTCAGGATGAATATATGCATGATTTCAGTTGTAACAAGGCAGAAGGGTTGAAAGAAAATGGTTAAGCCAAGCGATAAACCTAAGCTGCAAAGATTTTTCATATGAATTTGTTCTCCAATGATATCCAAAAGAGTGATCTATTGCTACAAGATTTTTTTTTCTGACGTGTAGTTCAACGTTTCAATGTTCGATGTTCAACCAAAAAGGTATCTTGTAGCACATTTAAATCATACTACTTCTCTTCACGTCCGTTTATCGTACTAGGACGGAATGTTAGAGTTACGGTAGAACAACCTCTAGCCCAAAATAATATAATTCTTATGGTATAGATGTAGACAACATCAAATGTAAGGGGAAATTAACGATACTTATATTTATTGGCTGATATTATATCAAATGCGATCGCTTCTTCGGGTTGCACTTGTTGTTTGGTTGTCATCAAAAAACTGAGAAATAAATATGCTCTGGACTGAGAATATACTAGTCAATTTGGACTACTCATTTTTGGGTGCACACAATGTATGTTGTGTTGACAATGTAATTGTAATATTTAACTATGTTCTATTTTATTGTGAATTGATGGCTTACAAATTTTTGTAACATTCTTTAAAATCTTAATATTATTTTCTATTTAAGAGGAATATTGAAAGTATCTTCAATATAATCCTGTCTGTCAATTGACCATACATGATAGTTGTTTAAAAAATAGTAAAATTGAGTAACAATAACAGACACATAATCTTAACACATTCCTGCTATTTGTTGCACATCATGTGCAGTCACGCATCGTTATGCGGTTTCTTCAATCAGTAAAGCAAGCAAAAGTGCGCATGAATTGTTTTCGTGCCGTTTCAAGTTCCAGCACTACGCTCAACCGTTTGAACCGGTTCGACGATAGTTAATTTTGCAGTATGTCGTCCACCGTTCCTATTAGGCACACTCATAACACGAGCAACAATGATTTATTTTCATTATAAGCAATAGAAAACCTTGTGTTTGTGATGGAAACCACGTATGAAAATTGAGACATTTTTAGACATTTTAACTGAATAAAACTTATTTCTTTAGTATTTGTAAGTATGCGTTGAGTTTTTGCAATCTTTCGATGTGTGAATTCTTTAATACTTTTTTAGAGTTATAGTAAAAAAATATAAACTCAACACGAGACACGACACGACTTTTCAGCATTTAAACAATAGGTCAGATATATCGTTTTCATTTTTACACACCATCAAATGTACCTAAAAGAAGCGTTAAACCGGTTCGTATGTCTCCTGGATATTATTGCATCGCGTTTGTTTCGGCAAACAATGTCCCACAATATGCCAAGTGTGTTTTCTATAATATTATGGAACATTATTTTCAGATTTTTTACCTCAGAACACCAAAATGTTCACAGTTAGATTACAAGATAGATAAAATAAAGCAACAAATAATATGAACATTAGTCACGATAGAAAAAAAAACAGTAAAAGTTATTGAACATACGTTACAAATTGGTTATTTAACATACAACCGACACCCAACGCTTCACAACACGGTTTTATAGCAAACTCGTCACACGATTCGTATAAATGAGAAGGCTTCTCTTTAACTTTGTACAAATATGGAGCCAGATTAAAAAATCTATTAAAAGTTAATAATCTATGAGCACTTACCATTCAATGACATTTCAAGTGGTTTAATGATACAAAGAAAATGAATTTAATGCAACGAATGGTACATAACCATGCCATAAAAACCTTTAAAAGTGAAAAAAAAGCTAAGCATGACTGACATAATTTATTACAATGAATATATCTTTCTTTGCAATAAACTATCTAATCAAAATGAAAACTAGTAAGATTTAATTGATCTCACTATCTGAATGTTTTAAACCAACTTAATTCATTGATGTATCAAGTACATGTGAATCTATTCGCTTTACTCTCGGCAGATTTTTAGCTTCTTCTATCCATCAGAAGCTATCGATGAGCTTAGCAAACACTTGTAGCCTCGTGTCGATAGTTACACGGCAAAGCATCCTGTAAAAGCCCCATAAATAACCTCCACCGCATGTGGAATAATT